>NC_141545.1:48970602-49080602 GCF_021556685.1 Rattus norvegicus | reverse complement strand
CAGCTGTGGTGCTTCTGACTTGCCAGGTTACTTCAAGAATTAACCACCCACAGGGCTAGAAAGACACCTTGGCTGCTAAGAGCACACTTGCTGCTCTTCCAGGAGACCGGCCAAATCCAGTTCCCAGCACCCATATTAGGCAGGTCACAACCACCCTGGCTGTCCTGGAACTTGTTCCATAGACCAGTTCTGTGGCCTCAAACTCACAGAGATCCACCTGTTCTTCCTCTTAAGATTAAATTGGGATTAAAAGTATGGGTCACCATGCCTGGCACAAAAATAACTTTTTTTTTCTTTTTTCTTTTTTCGGAGCTGGGGACCGAACCCAGGGCCTTGCGCTTGCTAGGCAAGTGTTCTACCACTGAGCTAAATCCCCAACCCCAAAAAATAACCTTTTAAATAGATTTATCTATTTCACGTGGATGAGTGCTCTATTGGCCTACAGGCCTCCATGCCAGAGAGGGCATCAGATCCCATTACAGATGGTCGTGAGCCACCATGTGGGTGCTGGGAATTGAACTCAGGACCTCTGGAAGAGCAGCCAGTGCTCTTAACCGCTGAGCCATCTCTCCAGCCCGAAATAACCTTTTAAATCTGCCAATTGTAATGATTAGGTCTACCCATGGAGCCCTATTGCGTGCTGGTGGCCTTGTGGCGTCTTGGAAGGTGGCTCTTGCTTCTCTCTCTGTGTCACACTGGAGCACACAGAGACGTCAGGAGAGTTAGGGTCTCAAGTGCACCCCGGAGGTCAGTAAAGATGTTTCCATTCCCTACCAGGCCAAGGGTCCAAACCTGCTGCCTGCCCTCCGGTGATGTCCTTCGTGGACTTTGACATTGACTAAGTCAGCTCTGGTAACCAGTACCCATCATCCCGGCACTCAGGAGGCAGAGGCAGGTGACCAGAAATTCAAGGCTAGCCTGGGCTACATAGCTAGACCCTATCTCAAAAATAAACAAAAGAAGTAAATAAATGTTCAGTCCCCAGCTCCGAAAAAAAGAACAAAAAAAAAAAAAAAAAAAAAAGAAGTAAATAAATGAAATTAAATGACTCTCCAAAGGCACGTCCAGGCCACAGGGATTGTGGGTACGGGATTGCTCCTCAACCTGAAGGCCTGGAGACCCCATGCCCAAGGGTCCTCAGCTATGCACCAGTGCCACCTACGCTGGGCCGGTCAAACTGTGGCAACGTCACGGTGCCATCTCACACGTCTGCCTGGGCTGGGGCTGCCAGGTTATTGTTTGATATGGGGGAGGGGCAGTACCAGAGTGGCAGGATCCCGGGGTTGGCATGAACACCCCTCCCCCTCCCAGCCGGGCAGCCCCCCCATCAGCCCAGCAGCTTCCGCTGTCTCCAACCTCATTTATCATTCCGAAGGGGGGCAGTGCCACCATGCGCTCCCTTGGGGCAGCTCCGCCGTGGCCCCATCTGATTGAAATCCAGGCCCAGCAAACACTCCACATGGGAAAGTGGCTGCTCGGAACCCGGAATAAATAACACCTCGGGCAGGAGGCACAAATCCGCCGCTAATTATGGCATATCCTGATTAAATGGGGTGCGTAAATAAATACTGCGGCAGGAAGATGAATCGGCTAGCAAGGCCTCCGAGGCTGGCAGGGCTCTGAGCTCCTCTTACCCACTTTGCCCTGGTAAGGTCAAAGGATGCCGCTGTGGTTCAGCTAAGTGTGGGCCTAGGGGGGCAACCTTTCTGCTCTGGGGGCCTCAGTTGTCAAGCAGAGCCTTAGCCACTCTCTGGTCTGTGACTTTGTGCGGTAACAAGGGTTCTGGCGCCTGGCGGTGTTGATAGCCTCACCGTGACTCAGTTTCCCCATCGGTAAACTAGGTAAGTGGAGATTCCTGCATCGCACACAGTGCGTAGCTCCGCAGAAGGCAGGTTCAACCGATGAAGCCCATACAAGCCCGGCGAGCTGTCGTTCACAGTAAAGGCACACTTTACTGTCCCAAGGGAGGCCACGCTTCCCACCACTGCCCCGCAGCTCCCCTGAGACCTCTGTGTTTGCCAGCACAGGTCCTATCTTGTCATTTCCCAAGAACAGTCCCAATAGCAGCGAGGGGGAGGGGCTATCATTCTGGAAAAGTTTAAATCAATTAACTCCCTTCCAGAAAACAGGCTGGGAACAGTAATGGGGAAGTAATGACTTTTCTCCACAGGATCAGATGACAAAGACCAGGGCCTGGCAAGGTGGCAGAGCAGCTGGCTTGGTTTCCAATGGCCAGTGTGGCCCTGGATGAGTCTCCGTCCCATTCTAAGCCTTGGTTCCCCAGGGAGCAGGCTTGAGGCAGCTTGGGACTGGCTTCTGGATAGCTAGCCTCCTGTCTCTCCCCACCTCCTTGGCCACAGCAGGCATCATTAATGGGTTGTAGAATCATTCTCACCCAGCCTAATCCAAGCCAACACTCAGCATTGCCTCCCAGTGGGTCCAGTTAGCACACGGGGGTTACGTTCCCCTCCCCTCAGTCATGAGGCTGATATTCACCAATAGGGTTAGTTCTGCCCATCGTGGCATTGCTAATGGTCCTTATTGATAATGGTTCTTATTGATAATGGTCCTTAAGACTCACTGAGTGCTATCTGTGGGCCAAGCACTGTGAAAGCTTTCATTCATAAAATCAATGCATCGTGACTGCCAGGCCGGGCAGTTACCATTCAAGCTATCTTATTTTAGACAGAGAGGGAGAGGCTCAAGGTCACACAGCTAATAGATGACAAGTCCAGGACTCAAACCCTTGAAGCAGACCAGAGCAGGACAGAGACCCTCCTCTTGTCATGTGAAAGCTAGGGAAGAGGTCACCATCACTGTCTCACCCTGCTGAGTTCTCTGCCAAACGGAACACAGGTTATCAGTTGGCACCATGACCAGCCTCATTTTAACCGAGGCTCTGAGAGGTGACAGACCTGGCCAGAGTCTCGTGGCTGACTCTCTGGGATAGAGTGATGCCCTTCTGCTGTGTGCTGTGGGCCCCGTGGACAGGAAGGATGACTAGGGTGACTATCTATCTTGGCAGCTCTAGAGAGGCTCCTGTGCCAGGATGGAGGAGAGAAGAGCAAGCAACTTGGAGCCTGGCTCTCCGGATACGCCGGGCTCTGTCACCAGCCCTCCCTCCAGGGTGCTTCAGGCAAGTATCACCTAAGACCGGGTACACTGCAGCCAAAATGGAGGATTCTGGCAGGTGTGTGTGTATGGGGGCCATTGGGAGAGATCTACATGGTATCTGATGATCCCCAGGGTCATGTCTCTCAGAGAACCTACAGGAGCCACAGCTGGTTTGAATATCCTCACTCTTCTTTGCTTTGGGCCTCAGTTCCCTTCTTATCAAAATAATGATTGGTTTTTGTTGGTTGGTTGGTTAGTTAGTTGGTAAGTTGGTTGGTTGGCTGGCTGATTTATTGGTTGGTTAGTTAGTTGGTTGGTTGATTGGTTGGTTAGTTGGTTGGTTAGTTGACTGGGTGATTGGTTGGTTGGTTGGTTAGTTGGTTGGTTAGTTGACTGGGTGATTAGTTGGTTGTTTGGTTAGTTGATTGGTTGGTTAGTTGGTTGGTTGGTTGGCTAGTTGGCTGACTGGTTGGTTGTTTGGTTGGTTAGTTGGTTGGTTAGTTGACTGGCTGATAAGGTGGTTGTTTGGTTAGTTGATGGGTTGGTTAGTTCGTTGGTTGGTTGGTTGGCTGGTTGGTTGGCTGGTTAGTTGGTTGGTTGGTCAGTTGGTTGGTTGGTTAGTTGGTTGGTTGGTTGGCTAGTTGGCTGACTGGTTGGTTGTTTGGTTGGTTAGTTGGTTGGTTAGTTGACTGGCTGATAAGGTGGTTGTTTGGTTAGTTGATGGGTTGGTTAGTTCGTTGGTTGGTTGGTTGGCTGGTTGGTTGGCTGGTTAGTTGGTTGGTTGGTCAGTTGGTTGGTTGGTTAGTTGGTTGGTTGGTTGGCTAGTTGACTGACTGGTTGGTTGTTTGGTTGGTTAGTTGGTTGGTTAGTTGACTGGCTGATAAGGTGGTTGTTTGGTTAGTTGATGGGTTGGTTAGTTCGTTGGTTGGTTGGCTGGTTGGTTGACTGGTTAGTTGGTTGGTTGGTTGGTTGAGACAGGGTCTCAGGTAGCACGGTCTAGCCTCAAGCTCACAATGCAGCCAAGGATGACCTTGGATTTGTGGTCTTCCTGTTTACATGTGCTGGGATTCCCGGCACATGCCACCATGTCCAGCAGATATACTGAGGGGCCTTGAACCCAGGACTTCATGTGTGTTGGTAAACACTCCACTGATGGAGCCTCATCCCCACTGGGTGTGCTTGCAGAAGACCTGAGTTTAGTTCCCAGCACCCACATGGCGGCTGACAACCTGGGAACTCCAGTTCCCAGAGATCTGACGCCCTCTTCTGGCCACTACAGGCACTGCACCCATGAGCCACAAATGCTAATAATATATTAAAACAAAAATAAATTTAAAAAAAAATCACAGCCAGGTGGTGGTGACGCATGCCTTTAATCCCAGCATTTGGAAGGCAGAGGCAGGTGGATCTCTGTGAGTTTGAGGCCAGCCTGGTCTACAGAGTGAGGACTACTCAGAGAAACATTGTCAAAAAAAAAAACCAAAACAAAACAAAAACAAAAAACAAAGGGGAAAAAATCAAATGCCAAGTCCTGTGATGAACTTGAACATGTTTTTTGAGGCAGCCGGTAGGGGAAGAACTTCTGTGGACCCCAAATGCCATCTCTTCGGTCACCCCCTACCTAGCCCTGCCCTCCCTCAAGGCATCTTTCTAAAATTCTAATGTTCGAAGAAAGAATCTGGAAGTGCAAGCTTTGCTCATTCCTTCCAAGCGTTTTGTCATGAAAATGTTTAAACACACAGGGAAATCAAAAGACATTTACAATGACCCTGGACCCTGCCATTAATATTTTACTGCCTCCGCCTTCTCAAATGAGGGTGCCTTGGAAGCTCAGGAAGTGATGTGCCGGGGTGTGTGGTACTGACAACGCCGGCTACCTCTGTGGATGGACCCCGTGGCTTCCAGACTTTACTGGATCACTGGTGGGCACTTGGACAGCTTTCTTCCACCGTCATTTAGGGATGCGAGTGCCTTCTTTTGCCCCATCCTGCCACACCCTGCTACCTGCCTTGAAGTAGACAGGAAATAAGACAGAGAAGCCAGCTACCCCATGCCCTGCGCTTACTCAAGGTCGCTGGCGGGAGGTGCTCACTTGGCCATCCTAGAAAAGAAATAGCTGAGCAGTGCTCCGGGTGGGCATTCCACCCCGAGGGGCCTGGTTTTCAGCAACCAGTTTGCTGTCTCTGCCCACATCCGCTGTGGTTGGGTCCCCTAACGTACCACGCCCCTCCCCGTGTCCAATCAGAAGGGGAACTGGCCGGCTGTCCTGAGGAGTTTAACATTGTTCTACATACATGTGTTGAGTGCTTACTGTATACCTGGGCTGCACCCCGAAGTGGATCTGAACACTTCAGAGAAAAGGAAAATGGTGAGCTTCTTTCTTAAGTTCACCCTTTCAAACGGAAAGCGGTGAGATTTCCTAGCTTGCAAAAGTGGGCGGAGCTAAGATTAGAAAACTGGGAAAAGGGTCAGTAGGTCATCTCAAACTGATTTTGTTTTCTTAAGAATTATGTTTAATTGTGAGTGTGTGTTTGTGGGGGGGAGGGTGTAGGTAGGTGTTAGATCCACTCAGGTTAGGGTTAAAGGCAGTCGCAAGCTTCCGGGCGTGGGTGGCTAGAAATGAACACAGACCTTCTATAAGAGCAGTGTGTGCTCCTAACCACTAAGCCATCTCTTCAACCCTGTTTGCTTTTTGTTTTTGTTTTATTCCCCAGAGTCAGGGTCTCATAGTGTAAACCGTGCTGGCCTGGAAATCATGATCCTCCTGCCTCAGTTTCCTGGGTGCTGAGATTACACATGTGCCCATGTCCAGCTTTGAAAACTTTGTATTGGCACCTTCTGTGGGTCTAGCCCAATCCCAAAGCTCTTGCAAGAGCCTTCTACTAGATTTAATGATGTCACCGCCCACAGTGATTTCGAGGTTCCCTACGTTCACACAGGCAATGGCTGAGCTGAGACCTGAGTGCTAACATTGCTCCTCACTCCTAGGGTTCTGCCCTCCTCTTTCTTATGAGCCCCCTTGAGGCTGACACTGGGTTTTGTTTTTATGTAATTGTTTGCCTACGTAGGTCTCAGCAGTACGCTGCCTACATGCGTCTGCGCAGTACGTACTCATGCCCCTGCGGCTCACAAAAGCCAGGAGAGGCAGTCAGATCCTCTAGAACTGGAGCTACGGACAGTTGTGAGCTGCCACATGGGTGCTGGGAATTGAACCAGGTCCTCTGGAGGAGCAGCGAGCTTTTAACTGCCAAGCCATCACAACAGCCCCTCTGACCACTTTATATATGCATCCTTTGGATTTTTTTCCCCACGGGACTCTAGCTTCGTGAGAACAGAAGGCTAAGCAGAGGCTCGGAGAAATGGAGTGACTGACCCAAGATCAAACAGCAAGTTTGGGCTCACATCCTGGTTTGTCAGACTCCCAGTAGAATACAGGTTGGTGTCGGTGGTTTTTACGGCCTGGCACCAACGCAGTAGAAATGTTTTCAGGGTGACAGAAGGCCTTCTCCCTTAACCGGACACACACACCACATTTTAAAGCAATAGAAAGTGTCTCTGAACAATAATGGTTTACCAAACAGCTTAGCAGAGCCCCTCACAACTGGAGCCCAGCCAGAGAGGGGCAAGGGAGGGAGGCTCTCGGGAGTACTCTGGGTCTGAGCCCTGAGTTGGGGTTCCCCCGCAGGGACTGGGCAGGAAGGGACTGGCCTATCGACAACGGGAACAGCGAAAGGTCCAATCAATGCTATCTCTCCGGGCCATGCCTGGCCAGACATTGATTTCTAACACTGTTGTTAACTCCCTGTTTATGTAACGCCTGAACTTTGCACAACCGAACATTTAATGTGCAGAGAGGGCCCGTTGCCATGAAAACCAAGCTCCACGGACAGCCGGGACGCGGCCCTATCCCTGTTTTATTGGCCTGCACAGAATGTATTTTAACCTTGATAAGTCAATAACTTTTTATACAAAAGGAAATCTGCCAGGAGGGCTTAGGACCCACTGGCCTCTCCCGGTCAGAGGGGAGGCACAGCAGCTGGCTTTAATCCCTTGAAAATCTCTCTGCCACTCACAGGCCTAGCCTGCAGACACCAGCGCCTAGCTGGGGGGTTGGGGCAGGGACCACCCTCACTTCCAGCCTCTCTCTGGTAACTGAAGCCTCCTGCAAAGTTGGAAAGGCTGATTGGAAAGAGAAACCCAGGGATGCTCAAATTCCAGCTCCACCTTTCCATGACCTTGAGCAAGGCCAAGGTCACCAAAATCCACACCTGTAACCCAACCAGTGGGTTTTCTCCATGACTTGTGCCAGGTTTACAGATTAAAAAAAAAAAAAAATCAGAAGTATGGGGGTGGGGGAGTGGCTGGTCACAGCGACCCCAATCGGCAGGGAATGTCATTGTCACGTGTATTTTACAATAAGACCTGTGCCCGTTTGTTCTTCTCATTATTGTCTTGGGATGGGCCAAGGCTGAGGGCAATACCCCCAATTTCCAGCTGTGCAAACTGAGGCCCAGGGAAATTGGCTATCTCATACAGGAATCTACAAGAGGGTTGTTCTTCTAGACTTTTCAGTGCCAAGCCCTGTGCGCTTCCAAATTCAGAAACTTAACCACAGGAATAACACACACACACACACACACACACACACACACACACACACCCCTTAGCTGCCAGTTCTTGGACTCAGCAGACATCACTAGTCAAAGACAGCACAGCGCTTTACCTCCTGAGCCTGCCTCAGAACTCTCTTCAAGACAGAGCTGGGTTCCAAATGGAACTGTATGACTCCGAAGGGCTCTGTGTTCAAGTTCTACTCTGTCCCAAATTTGCTGTGTGACCCTGGGCAGGTGCTTTCCCCTCTCTGGAAGTGAACCATGGTGATGTAATATGGGAACACTCCAGGCTCTGGGATTCCCAGAGAGTTCTCGCATCTGGAAGGAACCCCCCATGAAACCTGACTTCTAACTCTGCCCTCTTCTCAGAGCCCCTGAGCCTTTTCCAACTCCAGCAAATACTGACCCAGGGCATCTGGATGAGGCAAACAATGAACAAGGCCACCCGCAGGGGCTCTGACAGATGATTGCTGGGTAGGGAAGGCAACTGCTGACAGGGAATATCTTGGTTTCTTTTCTGTTGTGATTGACAAACGCAACCTGGTTCCACTCCATCCATTAGAAAGGAGAGAGATAAGCTCTTGCTGGTGAGAACCCAGATTGCTTCTACTCATCTTAATACAATCCCAGATCCCCTGTCCAGGGAATGGTGACACCCACAGTGGGCACCTCTTCCCCCTCAACATAATCAAGGCAATCCCCCAACAAACACATCCGCAGGCCAACCTGATCTCCTTCATCCCTCCCCGAAACCCCTCTCCCTGGTGGTTAAGATCCTATCAAGGTGACATCTAAAAGTAGCCAACGCAGCGGGTAGGAGATGGTGTCTGGACAAGGAGGCAAATGTTTGAGCTGGGGCTTGAACTACACTAAACCAGAGGTGCAAAGAGCCTCTTGGGGGGAGGTGGGGGAGGTGCAGACTCTGCCAAGCTGAGTGGGCAAAGGTGTGGCAGACAGGAAAGAACCACAGGGGTGGGCTGTGGTGGGGGATCAACTAGGAGTCCATCCCTGAGGCAGCCTGAGCCTCTCTTCATTACAGCCTGTAGTTTGCCCTGGTCTCTACCCCATCCCTTCTGCCTGCCCACCCCCCTCCCCAAGATGCTCCATGTCCTGGGGGGTGGGGCAGGTGAGTGACAAGGTTACCAGGGTTCCCTCCCTCCCCTTTTCTCCCCGAGAAGCATAAAGAGCTCTTTCTTTTCTGCTTATTAATAGCTCTGATTAAATTATCTCTGAAAAACCTACATGGTGTGCACCAATGGGGGCTCGGCTCCCTCCCGGCTCTGGCCTAGATTAGAACAACCAGGCCAGGTAAGGCGACTGGGGGAGGTGGGGTGGGAGGCTGAGGCCGCCTGCTCCCCTGCCAGCACCCAGGCTCCGTGTTGAACGCTCAGCCCTGGCCCAGCCTCTGACTCACTGGACCTTTCTGAGCTCCCCAAATGGAAAGCAAGCAGGGAGGGCGAGGTCTTTGCATCAGCCTCCTGTCCCCTGCCAAGGCCCCCTCACCTTTCCCTTCAGCTATGTATCCCCCAGGGCTCACAGGGGTCCATCAGTGGCCAGCAGGGTGTCACTGGGGGCAGCACCTGCTGCAGGTGCTCCTTCTTCCCAGGGTACCCTGCATCAACCCTGTTTGCTCCTGTCTGTCACAGGGGATCCTCCTGGTTCCCTGGGACAGTTGTTAGAATTCGCTGAATATGTGAAGGAGCCTCAAGCAATGGAAGAGACAACCCCCCCCTTCCCGTAATGAGAGCAGAACTAACCTCACACATCATGAATTTCACCTCACAAGGGGGGGGTGCTGAGGCACAGAGGAACTGGATCACATGGAGGCACACCCCTCATCAGTCTGTTTCCACTCCCCCCTCTTCACGTTCATCCTCTATCAGAAAATAGAGCCCCCCTTTAATCCCAGCAGCTGTAGGGGGCAGGGGTAGAGAGACAGGTAGATCCTTGAGAGTTCAGGGCTAACCTGGTCTGAATTTAGGAGTCCCAGGCCTGCCAGAATTCACATTGACCTTGTCTGGAAAAAGGGGGGTGGGGTGGGAAATAGATTTCACATTTTTCAGGAGAGGAGGTAGACGGTTTGCTTTATGAGCAGCCTGGGCTAGATAGCAAAAACTATGTAAAAGAAAAAAGAAAAAAAAAATCTGAACCACCTCATTCATTAATAAGACGGTGCCAGGACCTGTGCCAGGGAGCCGTGGAGCGCCTCAAGCTTAGGGAAACAGACGACTATCAGATTAGACATAGCACGAGGTTCCCAGGCCTTGCTTCATGGTAAGTGGGAGTCTGGGTGGCTTCCCAGAGGAGGAGACTTACTACCTGCAATCTGAAGGAGGAACAAGAGTTGACTACCTGGAGGGAGGTCCCTCTAGGTAAAGGGGACAGCACGTGCAAAGGCCCTGGGGTGGTAAGAGGATGTGCATGCACTTCAGCAAGACTGGTATGTAGGGTCTTGTAGGGATGGTGGTGGTGGTGGGGTGAGGTAACTCCTAGTCCCCAGTGTTCAGGAGCTGGCTGGCCTGGAGGTAACCAAGGGCTGTGACAAAGGAATTTTAGCATAGTCTCTAACCAGATCATGTTAGTATTGGACAGAATGTTGAGCAAAAGCCAGGACTATGAGGGAGGGTGGTTGTGAATGTGTGAAGTGGAAACTTACGTTTTTTTGTTTGTTTGTTTGTTTTTTGGAAAGTCATTTGGATGGTGTTTTGCTGGGGCAAACATATGAGGGAACGTTTCGTTGAAGCGGACACAGGTGTGAAAGGCTAAGGCAGACTCGTGAAGGAACGTTTCGTGGAAGCAGACACAGGAGAGGGGATGTTCTGCTGAAGCAAGCACATGAAAGAACACATGATGGATTCTTCAGTAACAGCACAGGTGTGTTGGTCTGCCTTACATTGTGTAGCTGAGCTGCTTTTGTTGGGGCTCCATAGAGAGAAATGCACCAGAAACACTCTTGTGGTGTGGTTTCCTGCCGCTTCTGAGGACTCAGGCTAAGGCAAGACAAGTAAGGACGTGCGATGTTTGGAGGGTATAAATAGGACTTGGGTACAGCTAGCTGTGAAACACTTGTTGGTGTCCGGTCTTCACTGACTTTTGCTTCCCTGACAGAGGCACAGCCAAGAACTTTTCCTGGTCCCTTCTTGTCTCTCCTGCTGACTTGGGCAGAGGCTGAGGCCTGGCTGTGTCTGCTAGGTCTGCTAACCCAACTCTACCCAACTGGACTGCTGCTATATCCGTGAAGTGTTTGCGAGTGGACCCAGCTGCCGCTGCTGACCTGGGAACTGAACCGCTGATTTCCAGACAACACAGACAGGAGTTGTTCCAAAGAACCTTTCTCAACAGGTCCCCTTCCCTCGTATCCTTTCTTTTCTACTACCTCTGGTGGCTGGTGGGCTACAAGGGAGGTGAAAGCATTTAAGAACAGTCATTAAAAATAAGGCTTGAAATAAAGTTTTGAATGTGTATTTGGAGTCATACATAAAAGAAAGACCCAAGCAGAGCATCTTCCGGGCCTTCAACTGCTTACAAGACGTCTCTACTAACACAGCTGCCTCCGAGCCCGCTGCCCCCCCCCCCAGAACCCATCATTAGCACCTCACCAACTCCCTGACCTTTAGAGACAGACATCCCCCCATCAGATCTCACCCCTAGCTGCCCTTCCTCCCACCCCCAGGCCAACCACACCGTTTTGGAATCATGCCAGGTCCGTAGGAAGCAATTGACCCACATTGGGAGAAGTTGACAGGGAAATGGGCCCAGAAATGTGCATCCAGGTCGCACACTGTCAATCCGGAGGCTGCCCAGGGATGCAATAAACCAAGGTGGAGGGCTCTGGTAGGGTTCCAGTTCCATCAGTGGGTGACCTTGGGCAAGTCTAGCAGCCCTCTTCCCACACAAGATGTGGGTAGTAATTCTATCCTCACGGTCGTTGGTACAGGGTTCTCTGTGAAGGTGAAAGGACTCTGAACCGTGAACAGCACAAGAATAAGGCCCGACATCAGAGAATCTCAGGCTCTGGAGATGGCTGTATTTAGCTTGACCCACACTGTTCACCTTAGCCCCACCCCCCAACCCCAGCCTTCTCTTTTCCTAGACTTGTCATCGTCTCCTACTCTGTTCCGGGCTTGAATATGGTCTCCCCACCTGTCCTTGCCCTGGGTCCTGCCAGCGAGTCGCCTGGGCAACTGGCCCTGACGTCAGGGCGGCTCTGGCAGCTGGCCCAGTGGGGAAGCAGCTGGCAGCTGATCGTGTTTCCAGGTAAATCCCCACCCCCACCCACAATCCAGGAGCAGGGAGAGGCCGGGTGGAAGGACAGGCAGCCGCTGAGAAATACAGCAGGTACAGAGGCAGTCCGGAGCTGCCGGAAGTGCTCCTTTCACAGTGCTGATGCGAGACACGAAACAGGGCCAGCTTCTGCCCCAGATAAGGAGTGCGCGGCCTAGTTGGGCCTGCCCTGGAGCCCTTGCCAGTGCTTTTCCCAGGTTCTAGTTAGAGGTTGGTTGGCTCCTGAAAGTAGGCTAAAACCTGACTGACTGTAGTCCACACAAAACCCTGGATACGCTCAGCAGCCCTCTAGGATGGGTGACCACCACTCACACTTCCTGAGCCCATACGGTGCTCTTTCCCGGCCCCAGCAACAGCCACTACAGAGAGGGGATTAAGATATCTTGTCTTGGGGTTGGGGATATAGCTCAGTGGTAGAGCACTTGCCTAGGAAGCGCAAGGCCCTGGGTTCGGTCCCCAGCTCCAAAAAAAAAAAGAACCAAAAAAAAAAAAAAAAAAAAAAAAAAAAAAAGATATCTTGTCTTCTCGTTTTACAGACACAGAACAGACACCAAGCCCTGGAGATAAACGGTGAAGGTCAACCTTAAGAGAGGTTCTGGGGGACTCCAGGCATCACTTAAAGCCAAGACCACTAAGCATCACTAAGATAACGCCCCAAAAGGGGCTGGACGAGGGTGTCTGGTTGATGTTTTACATTTCCGTAGGGATCCTGAAGTTCTGTCTGGAAAGTTGAATGTCCAACTTCTATGACATTTTTTTTCTTTTTTTTTTTTTCGGAGCTGGGGACCGAACCCAGGGCCTTGCACTTGCTAGGCAAGCGCTCTACCACTGAGCTAAATCCCCAACCCTCTTCTGTGACATTTTTAACAGTGTAGGAAACTGTGTCTCTCCCAGGATTCAGTTTCCCTGTCTGTAACGGAGAATGCTACCTGTAGGTTGTCAGGCAGATAAGAATGGAAACACCTACTTAGGTTTAGGTGATACTGTGCCTCGGTTTCCCTATCTGTTAAGGGGAAGACAAACTGGAGCCTCACCAGGTATGGTGGCTTGTGGTCATAGTTTCTGCACTCTGGAGGCTGGGGCAGGAGGATGGCTTGAGTTTGAGACCAACGGGAGCAACATAGAAAATACTGGCGCCTGCCTCCCTCAGTCATTGTATACATCTGTGGGATGGAGCTGACCAAGGATTCAGCATGTGGTTTGTGCTCCACAGATCTCAGAGCTGATGCCACAAACTCTACCACCATCCCCAGTCGCTCCGTGGAAAAGGCAATCAGGACGCTTCACGTCTTTTGATCTTAGTTTCCTCAGTAAACTGAGAACAAGTGCCAAACATCAGTGTTCCCTTCTGTAAAATGTAGGTCATAAAGGCGATCTCACAGTTTTGAGATTTAAGTGTAGTATGTACTTTGCTCTGTGTGTGTGTGCGCGAGTGTGTGTGTGTTTGGGTTTTCCTAAGGTTTGATGCAAGGTCTTGCAAACGTGTGCGCACCCTTTACCATTTAGTGACACGCCAACCTATTTTTACTATCTTTAACACACTCTTCATAGGGCCTGTTCCAAGAGTAAACGAAATAATGCAGATGGTACACTTAGCATAGTACTTACCCTCAAACAGGTACTCAATGACTAATGCTACTGCTTTTCAACCCTAGGGCTTCGACAAAGGGACTACAACTACCAGCATGCCTTGCGCTTCCGATCCGGACTCCTTCGCCCGATTTAGGCGCGCAGCATGCCGGGAGTTGTAGTCCTCCAAGAGCAGACCCCGCCTTGTGTCCGCTTAGGGAAAGAGGTTGGAGAGCCGCCCTGCCGGCCTTTGAATTTTGCCGCGAAAAGCGCGCGTGGCGGCCCCGGGCCCCGCCTCGCGGAGGACGCGGCGCCGCGTCACCGTGGTAACCGCCTCTCGGCTGCAGCTGATTGGGCTGTGATACGGGGGGCGGGCCGGGGGTGAGACGCAGCGGCGGCAGCGGGCGCCCGCGCCTGTCAGTCGTGCCGGAGCGGAGCAGCGGGCAGCACTGTGAGTCCGGCAGCTCCGCGAAGAGGCTGCGCGCGCCGGCCAGGCCGGGCGGAGAGCCGGGCCCGAGGCTAGGCGAAGGTGCTGGGAGGCGTGAGGCTGTGGCCCCGGGAGCCCGGCGAACCGTCCGGGGCTACGGGCACGGGAAAGACCGGCGCGCCGCCTCTGCAGCGGCGCCCAAGCCCCACGCGGGGTGCACGGCTCTCCATCCCTGAGTCTGCCCTACGCCAGCTGGATCTGCTGGTCCTCAGCGCCAAGGCCCGCGAGGCTGCATCCCAGCCTCTGCCGATCGCTGCGGCTGACACTGCTGCTGCTCGCCGGCTTCCCCTCCCCCCACACCCGGGGCTCGGAGCAGGAGGAGGAGGGGCCGGTTCGTTCTCGGCGCTGCTCTCTGCAACCTGCGGGGGCCGGTGCACGCCGGGCGAGGAGCCCGGGCCGCTGCAGGTGCGTGCAATCCTCCGAGGAGACGGACTCTCCACCTCTGGGCAAGCCCGGTAGCTGCAAGCCGAGGGCGGGCGGGCAAGCGAGAGGAAGCAACAAAGACAGGCTGCAGCTGGGGCTGGCGAGAGGGGCCGCGGCCATCGGCCTCCCAGCGCGGACGGAGAGGGCGCCCTGGGAGAGGCGCGGGCAGAGCTGCAGCGGTGAGCCGGGCCCCGAAGGGAGGCGCAGCGCCTCCCGCCGGACGCATGGAGCACAGTCTCCTGCGAGGATGCGCCGCCTGAGCGCGCGAGCGGCCGGGGTCCCAGGCGGACGCGACCGGTGCTGAGAGGAAAAAAAACCATTCCCGACTTCGGACGGCGCTTCCGGACCCAGGGATCGCCCTCACCGACAGCTCCCCTTCCCACACGAAAAAAGGCATCGGCCCCCTAGGGGGGCCTTCCTCGGGCAATCTTTAGCGCTTCTGCATGGCCGCGACCCGCAGATCGGAGCGCTGTGGCCTCTGAGACTTGGTGCCCTTCGCCTGCCTGGCTGACACGGTGAGTTGCGGGGTACAGAATTTTGGGTTTGAGCTGGGGGCAGCTCCTCCAACTGGGCAACCTGGACTGGCCCTAAAAGGACCCTAGGTTGCCGGGCGCCCATAGGCAGCGATGCTACTTGCCCACCCCTGCCCTGCCCACATAACTTATCTGGAGTGGAGGGTGTGGACCCTCAGCGGTTATGCTACTGGCATTGGCATTTGTCAGAGAGGAAAGGTCACCCCAGCCATGAAACTAACAAAGGTGGTGGCTCTGTCCTTTGGACATTCTTAGGGAACTCTTGTAGTTTTGTAGAGAGATTGGGGGCAGCCAGGGGTGGGCCAACATGGAGGGTCTGCAAAACAACCTTTGAGATCTTAAAAGAGCCAGGGCTCCGAGATGTGGAGTCCCAAAACTTATGATGGTGTCTTTGGAGGCAAGACATTTATGCCTCTATTGTTACAAATAACTCACAAAGACAGCATGTTCCCAATGGGCTGCATGTGACATCACTGCCCGACCTTTGATGTCGCCAGAATGGTGACAACGCAGCTGGCTTTGAGCCACAGCAGAATGGCCAGGGCCGAATGCCTTCATGTAATAGAAGGTGAAGGCCAACTCCTCGTCCTCCCCGCTGCAATCTTATGACCTAAATCCCCACTCAAGGTGGGGGAGGGAGGGAAGAGGGAGGGAGGCAGGCAGGAGGCAGTACCAGCTGTCTTTGCCCCTAAGGACAGGTGTTCAGAACTCTGCCCATGTCTCCTGCAGTGACTGGGTCTTCCAGACTCCCAGACAGAGCAACCTCCAGCTTTTAAGTAGGATGCTGAAAAGGAGGCCCCTCCATGAGCCCTACCATGTACCCGGCCAGCAGCTGAAGTTCACAGGGTCCCCAGAAAAAATGTGAGCTTCGGCCTTCAAACAGGCTGTTCTCTCAAAAATGTGAATGTCCTGCCTGAGCCGGGGTACGGGGTGGGGTGGGGGAGAAGCTGTGACCTTCCTGATATGTGTGCGTCTGTGTAAGTTCAGGGAACTCCTCTGCTGTTCAGCCCCAAAGCCAGGGGTCCTGGTCCAGCTGGAGCTCCCGCCTACGCCATTCTCCTGGCATTTAAGATGATTTTTGACAAGCAGTGTCATAGATTAAGCAAATGCTGGGCAAGGCAGAGTTATGTCTCAGTATGTCTGTCTCTGCCAGGCCAGTTGCAGGGAGGGAGTCGGGGAGGGGATAGGTGGAGACAGCGAGAGCCCCCCTCTCCTCATCCCACTCTGGCAGCAGCACTGTACTGTATGGAGCCCAGAGGACTCCCAGGCCACAGCCTGCTTCCTCTCCTATACCCATCCCATCCCAGTCACTGACAGGACCAGATGGGGCGGAATAGCCACAGTCAAGTTTTTAGGAAAAAGGTTGAAGAGGCTGGGGCAATTGCTCCCACAGTGAGGGGGACGGGTGAGACAGGGCGTCTGAGAAGCCTGGTTTCTCTACAGAGAGAAACCACCCAAGCTCTTATGTTAACAGGTCCATAAATACTGGGGGAGGCTGCTTTGAGGGTTTGACGGGTGATTGTTGTTTCTAGCCGAAGGGGTTTCCTTTCACACAAGCTTCCAAGGACATAGAGTGGAGTGAAGGGTACAACAGCAGATTGGGGCGGGGGTGGGGAGGGGCTGTGGGCACAGGGCTGTTTGCCCGGCCTCTCGACACTTCCCAGCTTAGAAACAAACTTGGAGTATGCGCCAGAGACACACACACACACAGGCGGTTGGAGGCCCTCTGTGGAGTATTTACACTTCCTCAGCCAAGGCGGAGGGAAAGGCTGTCAGAGTTGGGCAACTCCTTCTGTTCCTTTCCCTCCGCTCCCTGGGCTTGGCAGCGAGCGCCAGACAACAGGCAGAGGGAGTTGCCAGTTTACCCGGCGTCTTCCGGAGTGCCAGGCACTTTGCAGCATTTCAGCCGCTTCTTGGAGTGGATTGTGCTGTGTGACCCATTTTGTGGATGAGAAACCCGAGGCTTGAGCCAAGGAAGCGATGGTCTTTTTGAAGTGCGTGGCCCGGCAGCTGCAGTGGGTTCGCCTCGGTGGATGCAGAAGGGCACAGGGGAGGCACCCCGGCCCTAGGACGGGTTCACGGGTGAGACAAGACCAGCTGAGCACAGTGGCAACTTCTGCCAGGCCTTGGGAACCGGCCCTTTCCCTGCAACCTGCAGGGCTTCTTTCTGTGGCCCCCGGAGGAGGGATGTGGAGCATGAAACCCACTTGCCAGATATGAAAGGAGCCAACCTGACCTGGGTGTCATGTGTGACGGCCCTGGGTCACCCAGAGCCCCTGGTGGGCTCTACTGATGGAAGGCAGGTTGATAGATGGCAACAGCACTCAAATGGGTGGAGCTCCTGACCCAGTAGCAGGTAGGGGGCGTGCCGGAGGAAGATGGCACAGGAGTCCCCAAAGGGGCGCATAGACGAGCGGTGCACCGAGCGGTGCACCGGATGAGTGATTCCGAGCTCTGTGAGGGTTGAATGGGGTAGGGTGGCACTGAGGTGGTGGCCTGTGTCCTGGGCTCTCTGGTGACAGGTGCGTGAAAGAGGACCAGTCCTGCAGCATCTTCCTGAGCCCCGCCCCTCAATGCTCCCCATCATTGGCCTTACCCAATACCCTTGTCCGGTTACTTGATGCCTTTGGTGGGAAACTTGAAGCTCCCCCTCCCCCACTTGGGGGGGGGCGAGAGGACCGCTTATTGCAGAGAACCAGAGTGGAATGGTTGTGCATGGCTTTGAGCCTGAGGCTTGGTTTCCTCATCTGTCAGAAGGAGCTATAAGCTGCCCGCTGCCCAGGGGCGTGGTAAGGAGCCTGTGAGGGCTTAGCACAGGCCAATCCTACAGTAAGTGTTCCATAAATGTAGCTTATACCTGCAATGAGCATAATCCCCGGCTCTCCCAGTGCCTCAGAGCTCAAGCCCGGTTCCTAGGCTGGGGTCCCTACCCGTCCAGCGCCTCTGCAGGGGGCTCCCACGTGGTGAGCCTACATGGTGAGCACACGTGGCTCCCATCTGAGTACCAGGGGCTCTGGGGCCTGGCCAGGGCGTCCTCCCCAACCTCCCTCCTGCCCACTCTTGCTTTGCCAACCCTCCCCAGTCAGAGGAAGCAGGCAAGCCGCTCGTATTCATGAACCGTAATTCAATCAGGCAGCGAGCGATTCCTTGGGGCTGGGCGGGGGTGAGAACGAGGAGGCGCGCACAAAAGGGCCGCTTTATTACCTCCCGCGGGCGGGGAATTGCCGCTCTCCCCCAGCTCCGGCCGGAGCCGCCTTTATTGTGTTAACCCATTTGCGTGTCAAGAGCTATTGTGCGCTTTCTCGCCGCCTGTGCGGTGCGGCCGAGGGAGGAGGGCTGCGCTGCCGGCCGGTCACCTCCGCGGGCGCCGCCCGCCGCCCTGATTGGTTGCTAAGCGATTTGCATCCAAGGTAATCACTTTTATCTCAGAAGGATGTCGACTATAATTATAAGCTACTGACATCTTTTGAAATCTGCCTAATGACTATTTTAGTCTGCCCGGGCTGGGGGTGGGGAGGGGGATTCTGAGAAGGGATGGAGGCTGTTGGGGGGGGGGTGTGTGCGCGCATTCCTTCCACCTGGACCACTGATTGCTTAGTTGAGAAACAGCTGAGCGCCTACTGCCAGCCTCAGACAAAAGGCAAGCCTAGACCGTGGCTGGTGGGGCGCCCCTATTCACCCGGGTGGACTTAGTGCCATTTCAGAGATGGGGAAATAGAGGCCTCAGAAGGAACCAGATGACCAATAGATCTCAGTCCCTCTAACCTGTTTCACTGGGGGTGAGGATGAGGGGGGGAGGACACAGGATCTGTTCATGCCCCATAGTCACAGAGCCAGGGGAAGGCAGGGGAAGGGCAGTGGATTCCCATAGTCAGGGACACAGACTAAGATTCTTTTGCCCTATCTCTAGTGCCCTTGGGTAGTCCCTTGCCTCAGCCTTAATGGCACTATCTTCAGAGCAAATCTGCAAGCAATGGGAACCCTGGATGGTGGGGGGGGGACTGGAGGGAACCCCAAGAGTGAAAGACTTCAGCCTCACAGGGAGGACCTCCAGATGGAAGGGACCAAGAATCTGCCCAGCTCAGCATGTATGAGGGTGTCACAGGTCAAGGGAAAACCTTGGCATGGCCGGGGATTGGGGTGGGGGGTGAGTAAAGGAGAGAGAAGCTAGTAGGAACATTAAAGGATAACCTCAAGGTCCAAGCTAATGGCTCCTTGTCATTCAAAGGAAGAGAGGCTTCATTCATGGTCTGGGATCTGGGGAGGTCATCAGGGGTACCTCAGGCGGGGTCCTTAGGTCTGTTTGGGATAGAACCCTGGTTCCTATCCTCACTGGGTAGGTGTGTTTCCTGACAGATTGGTTACCCTCATGGGCATCAGTTTCCTGATTGGTTTATTGGTAATGGCAGTTTTCCCATGGGCTTCTGGGTAGAAGGGCTTGCTCTGGAGCCGTGAGGATGAGTGATCTGGGCTAAGGTCCCAGCCAGTTACCTCAGTTCTATAGCAAGCCATTGCCCCAGCTCTAGCAGCTGTTTGTCCCCACTCCCCAAGCTCCTGGTATTGTGTAGAGGCCTAGGGGACAAAGGCCTGGGAGGTCAGGAGGTGAGAGGCCTGAGGAGCTGGCTCTGAACTGACTCCCAGGGACTGGGATTCAGACACAGAACTTAATAACTGAGGTTATGTGGGGAGAGGGGCCTTCCCAGAGGAGGGAGGCCAGCCCTCAGCTGTCTGCTTCAGGACTCACTTCTGGCTAGTGCTGGCCCCCTGGCTGAGCTTGGCACTGATTGAGGCAAAGGCCGCACACCCTCGCCATCTGTGTGACCACAGGCTCCTAATCTGTCAGGTGGGTCTGTGGCCTGCCTGTGATGAAGAGTGTGAGGCCCAGGGCTAAAATGAGAGTGGGCAGGTGACTGACAGGAACACTGCTCAGCCAGAGGGCTTCTCTGCCCCTGGCACCTGAGATACAAAGGTGGTGTCTGAGGGAGAGGCTCAGACACCAGGTCAGGCTAACTGCCACAATAGAGGGGTTCCTGGTACCAGCTACTGTGCCAGCAAACCAGGGGGGCAGATGCCCCGGGGCCTTAGCTCTCAAAGAAGCATACGGGGACTCACAGGTGGAAACTTAGACCAGGGAGGGCTTCACGGAGGGGGAGGTCCTTGCTGGCTTTCTGGCTGTTCCCTTTTTAAACTCCTCTGTCTGTCATGAGAACCACTGTAGACATCTGTGTGCTAGACCGAGCTTCCCACTTTGGTCTTTCAAGTATTCCTCTTAACTCCTCTGTTGTCCCGCCAAGGGCAGTTTTTATCCTTGTGTAAGTGAAGTAAGATTCAGCAAGTCGAGAGGGAAATCTAGGGCCAGGGCCACCTCACAGGTGAGCATCCATGGAGGTCTTCCTCCAAGGAGGGTGGGGCTGGAGCTAAGGGGGATATTGTAGAGTAACCATCTCTCCGTGCTTTGTGCAACCTTGAGCAAGTTCCCCCACCCCCACCCCCATCTCAACCCAGATGTAACCGCATCCTCTGTAAGCTCGCAAAATGTCAAGGATGGTAAGGCCCGGCTCCCTTCTGCCAGGGCGCCCTTGGCAGACATTGCCAATCAATCGATACCCTCTTCCCCTGCAGAGTTCTTTGCCTGGCCTTGGACTCTTTCCAGCACTCCGGGCAGCTATCGCCAATCAGTCATCAAGGCGTATGGGCTGGAAACAGGTCAGGTGCCCAGCCTTCATGCACTCAGGGGTCCCTCTATGTGGTTCAGAGGGCTAGGGGACCACAGCTGGAGAGTCTGGGGGACCTTCTTGAATGTAGGGGTTGTCCTAAAACTGTTTAAGCTCGAGGGTCGGTTACTACCAGCCACGCAAATTCCAAAGCGCCTGTAGCCTGGAATTTATTTACAGCTAGTGTCTGCTGAGCTCTTCTTGGGCACCCCTTGGGCACCCACATGCCTCTGTTTCTATGAAGAGCTCAGGGCATTTCAAAGATGGAGACACTGAAGCTCAAGTCAAGTAGCATAGCTTACACACTTCAGACCTGGGACTCAAAGGCCTAGGGGTGTCGGGCAGGAATGACAGCCTCCTGAGCAAGCTGTCACTTGCTCTGAAGCCTTCAGAGTTTCTGCTAGGCATGTGGGGAAGAGCGGAGTACAGCAGGAACATCATGGCAGGAGGGCAGGACTATTCACATGAAAGGACCCTCAGGATGTGGCCGGGATGTGACTGGGAAGGGACTGGCCTTGACATTTGGTTGTGGCAGTTCCGAGCGGAGGAGCAAAGAGGTCCCATCTAAGTATCTAGCACCTCTGCCAATCAGGATGCTGCGCTCGGTACTGCCTGCTTCTGGGCTGCTGGAAGCCTTAAACAGGAGTACCTGGTACATAGCAGGTAGACATCCAAGAACTGTCGAATGGATGCCTGAGTGCTTAGAGAGCAGAGGTGTTCCTGAGTACCCTGGGGGTCCAGATGGAATACCCAGGCCTAGCAGGGGAGTGGCTGGAGAGGAGACTTACGCAGGTACCCAGGCCAGGGGCCCTCCACAACCCTGCTGTCTGTCCCAGAGGCCTCTCACCGGCTTCTGCTGTGCCACAGTCTGCACCTGAACAGCCTCACCCAGAGGACAGCAGGCCTGGCACTTGGGGGTGGGGTGGGGAGTGGGGGGATGAAAGATGAAGGTTCGTGACCATTTTTTAACTCAATAAAGGGAGAGACAGGCTGCAGGCTGCAGGCCGGAGATATAATTAGTCCGCAGCAGTGGCGCTTTCTTGATTTAGCTTCTGAGAGAACAAGACAAGGGTGTGATACCCAATTAGCAGTGACATCTAGTCGGAGCCTCAATAGCCAAGATAGCAAGCTGGTTTTATGACTTTCCTCTCCCAGCACGGAGCAGGCAGGGAAAGGTCCGTTAGGACCTTATTCCCTTCATCATGGGACAGTTATTAGTGATCCCGGGATGTCCCAAAGCCAAATGAGGCATTCATTAACCCAAACAAGCAAGCGTTCCCCGGGGCAGCAGCCAGAACCCCGGCCAGCACCAGGAGCCCCCAAGGGTAGCAGGAGGGCACAGGCCCCTCCTTCTCTGGAAGCCTGTGGGAGGAGGGTGAAACATACAAGGCCGTTAGTTTGGCAGAGCTGGCTCAGGTCCTTGAGAGAGTCTTGGCACCTCCCTTGATTTCCCTACCTGCTGCACCTAGGTGGAGGCTGGGCTAATTCCTCTGGGGACGAGAGAGAGTCTGTCTGGCCTCTGGCACCATTTTCCATCCCGTCCACCAACTAGGCTGGCTCCTTGGCCCTGCACCTGCATATTGCACTGTGGTTAGGGAACCCCCGCCCCATCATAGCATGCAGCACCTACCCTGCGGCCGGCGTCCAGTTTCTGGCAGGGTCTGACTACAATTAGCCCCATCTCTCCACCCTTACTGCCCTGTAATCCTGGCACCCGGCACTAGCCAAGGCCTCACCCTGGCTATCCTGGTAAAGTTCAAGGGGGGGGGTGCGATGGCATGTAGAGGAGGAACTGATCTTGCCACTGTCTCTTTGTCCGTCCGTCCATCCATCAGGCCTTGGTCCCAGGCTCCTGGCTGCTTGTCTACCCTGTGGAATCTCGCCTCACCCCACCCTACTGTTCCTGTCTGTCAGCGTAGAGCCTTCCACTCATGGTTCAGACAACTGGCAAATCCAGCCATGCAGAGTAGGAGTTTAATTGCAGACAGTTTTTACGGATCATGGGCCCATCTGTGCTACCATATGCAAAAGGGAAAAAAAAAATCCCCATCTTTTTTTTTTTCCTTTCCCTCTCTCTCTCCCCACTGTAATCCCAAACTAAACCAGAAACACTGTCAGAGGCTTTTGACTGAAGCCAGTGTGGAACTGGGGTTCATGATGGGGCATAACTTTTGGGGCATGAACCTGGCCAGGCCGGTGTATCCCAGTGGGGTCCACCCTGACAATAGACAGGACAGCAGAGGTTTGGCCAGCTGCTCCCAACCCCACCAGGTGGTCTTACATGTCTGAGCCTTTGCATGTGCCAGGGGTGTCCACATAACACCTGGTGGAGGCCTTCTGCATGGGCTCTGGTCAGATTTGGCATGCAGCCGTGTTTGAATGGTGGGTTTCTGGGAAATGAAATGGGTAGGGAGGCTGGCAGAGCATCACTGACTGCTATGTCCCCTGGTGCCCCCTGTCCTGATGTCCCGCCTGGCTGATGTCCTGTCAAGGCAGACAGGCAATCAGGGGTGCATGTTAGGGGGGATCATCCCCAGACAAGGTATCCCCTCAGGGCCCCAGAGCAGGTCTCAGCCGCTTCTGAGAGGATTCACCTCGTGCACCATCTGTCCAGGTTTGCTTCCCAGAGTGAGGTTATTCCATTTCTCCACTGCGCCTCAGTTTCTTCTGTAAATCGGACGTAAGGATGATGGGGATCTACACACAGAGTCACTGAGGACTGTCACCTCCCTTCCAAATGAGGCTGTGTGTGAGCCCTGTCATGGAGGCTGTCCCCTGATGCCTTCCCCAGGTTCCTAATAGGGCACCCGATGCCTTTGAGAATTCACGAGTAGTGGGTACACTGAGAAAGCAAATAAGCAAGCTCCCACAAGAAGGCGTGAGCAGCGAGGGAGTGAATGCATGAGTTTCTGAGCAAGGGGGTGGAGCCAGTGTGAACAGTACAGCGAGCACACAAGCAAGGCATTGAGTGTGCAAATTAGTGAGAGAGCACACGAGCAAGGCATTGAGTATGTGAGTGAGCGAGCACACAAGCAAGGCATTGAGTGTGCAAGTGAGTGAGCACACGAGCAAGGCATTGAGTGTGCAAATTAGTGAACACACGAGCAAGGCATTGAGTATGTGAGTGAGCGAGCAAGCAAGCACACAAGCTAGGCATTGAGTGTGCAAGTGAGCGAGCAAGAACATGAGCTAGGCATTGAGTGTGCAAGTGAGCGAGCAAGAACATGAGCTAGGCATTAAGTGTGCAAGTGAGCGAGCAAGAACATGAGCTAGGCATTAAGTGTGCAAGTGAGTGAGCAAGAACATGAGCTAGGCATTAAGTGTGCAAGTGAGTGAGCACATGAGCAAGGCATTGGGTGTGTGAGCGAGTAAGCACTTGAGCAAGGCATTGGGTGTGCAAGTGAGCAAGTAAGCACTTGAGCAAGACATTGAGTGTGTGAGCGAGGGAGTGAGCAAAGGAACCCAGTGAATGCACAAGTGCCTGCACGTGGGAGTGAGCCTCTGCCGAGTGTGTGCCTGAGTACCTGAGAGGGCGCATGAATGACTGAGCAGCCAGCGAGTCAGTGTGAGTCAAGGCTTGGAGCATTTCCTCCAGGGAGGAAACAGTGTAGGGCTCCCTCGGTTTGTTGGGAATTTGGAGTTTCCCCATAACCCCCTCCCTTCCTACGGTCTAGAAATCACTCTGAATTCAGTTCAAGTGAGGAAAACAGACTCAGAGAGATTAAGGGGTTCTCCAAGGTCATGCCGTGGAGACAGGCTAGAGCTTCGTGTGGCATCCTGGTCTGAGTGAATTCTTAACTCCTCTTGACAGGAGAGGGGACCAAGTCCGGAACTTAGAAGGGACTTAGTCCAAGTCACACAGGAAGAAACCGGCCCCGGCCATTGTGGGTCCATCCTAGTCCATGAAGAACTGAGGGCCTTCAGCCAAAGCCAGACCAGTGTCCCGTTAGGATTCCCCGGCGTTTCCTTGTTGGCATTATAAACCGGCAATACCATTGGTGCCAGCAGCCAGGCCTACATTGTGGTTCTGTCCCGTGCCCCAAAGCCTGGCCCTTGGCACAGCCCTCCTGCAGCAGGTAGCCGGGAAGCCAGGCACCAGGCAGCCTCCCCCCCCCCCCGCCCCGTGGTGATCACCAGCTCCCGATGTAATCATTAAAACTATTAGAAGGAAACGTTCGCTTGAAGCAAATGTCAGACGCCGAGTTGTGCTTTGTAAACGCTCACAATTAATGCCAATCAGGCCCGGAAAAAAGCCGGCCCGGAATCCTGTCTGTCTCATCTCATTTGTCAGCTGGTGCCGCTCCGTGTCGCACATTTTCATACAATTGCTATAAACATAAAAGGGAAACTCCACAGTGTTCCAGGCACCCGGATGGTGCATCGTCTTAATTACTTGGTACTCTGCTGTTCACATCGCTGCCCCAGCTCAGGCGGGGAGGAGAGAAACAGGGAGATGCTGTGACAAGAAGGGTCAAGGTTCCAGGGGTCGGCACTGGCGAGGAGGTGGGAGGCCCAGATCTTTGGCCCCTACCCTCTGCAGGTTCTCCTGGACCTTGGTCCTCAGAGTCTAAGAAGTGAAATTAAAAAACTGCAGACCAGGTCAGGTGCTGTGGTGCACGCCTTTAATCCCAGCGCTGTGGAGGCAGAGGCAGGCGGATCTCTGTGAGTTCAAGGCTAGCCTGGTCTACAAAGTGAGTCCAGGACATCCAGGGCTGGCTACCTTAGAAATCCTGTCTAGAAAAGCCAAAAGAAAAATTAAATTAGAAAAACTATTTCCAAGTTCTACAGTGGGATCCTGGGCTACAGTAGTCTGGCTCATGGAATGGCTGCCTGCCGGGCATCAGGACACCACCTGAGGGCTTTAGTTCATGTCCTGGGACTTGGGGGAGTGACCTCCTTGGTCAACATGTCAAGCTCGTTAGACCTGGAGACACCATGAGTCTATCTTCTCATACTAATTGTAGACCTCGGAGGGTGAACGTCTCCTTACCCGACAGGAGGCGACGAGGCCTGAAGTCTCCGGGCTCGGATTTGAACACTGGTTGCTGGGCTTGAGTCTGTGACTGTGGTGCCGTCCTGTGACCGCCCTTCCAGGGCAGCTGTGGGGTGGAGAGGAGATGAGGTGGCTCTGAGTCCCTGTGAATGGTTGGTGTCTAATAACCAGCAGCCCTGTCACAGCACCACCTGAAGACAGGACCTCAGAGCTGGATGTGAGGGGTGTTGTTGCTTCCTTGTCAATTTCCTGAGGAAAGCTGAAGAGATGCTCATGGCTGCTTAAGCCCAGAAGGGTCCTGCCTATCTTCTATCCCCTAGTGGAACAGTCCCCCCAAACTCTGACAACCCAGATGATTGGACATATTGCCAATCATAAGCCCCTCGGTGCAGAGGAGGAAACAGGTTCATTCTGCCTCGGGTAACGTCCTACCAGGCCACAGAAGCTGGGACTTGAAACCTAGAGTCCTTCCCGTCCTGTCCTCCGGTCCCTCCCCATTGCACCTGGATGGAAGCCTCACCACGCACTGCACCCCCTCCCAGGACTCCTGAGCCTCACCCTCCCTGTGCACAGGGTCTTCTGGGGCCAGGCTGGCACAGTAGGGACACACTGGCCTTTGTGTCCGCCCAGCCTGGCCAGGAACAAATGCTCAGAGAGAAATAGAGGCTCCTTTGTTGTGGCTCCCAGTGGGGGAGGGAGGCTGCCAGCTGCCACCCCATGTGACGAAGAGGCCAAGCCCTTTTCAGAGGTTCGCCCACCCACCCCAGGGGACCAGCCGGAAGCCTGTCATCTCCCACCTCCTCCTGATCCTTTGGGTCTCCCCCTCTTGTTTCATAAAGACTTTGGCTGCTGGAGCCTCCACAGTCAGTCTCCTGACTTGCTGTGGGCCTACTGTGTGCCACCACAAAGCTAGGCCCTTATCAACCCTTATGAACTTAGGATAGAGTAGTCAAACATTACAGATTGGCACTGTAGTTTCCATGTACATCGTGACACAGTAGATGTCCCTAGCCTCAGATCCTGGACCTGCCTGTTAGGGGCAGGTGCCCGCAGCAGTGCCAACGCTGTGAGGCCCCAATGATGGGCTCAAGTGTAGGATACCCACGGGACAAAGTGCCCCAACCTCAGCTGGGACTCTGAGAACCTCCGATGCTGTGATAGCCACCCATGGCCTTTGGATCCCAAGGCAAGGCAGGGGGTCCCAGGTGAGAGAAGACTCGGAGAGTTGGAAAAAGGCTAAGGGGAGTCCAGATCTGAGTCTCAAGCCATCCATTTCCAAAGCCGTCTCCAGAGTAGGAGCACAGACACTCACGTCCTAGCAGAATAGCTGGCAACTTGACCTCAGAGAACCAGAGCTGTGGGGTTGGTTTGGTTCTGATTTGGTTCTAATGCCCAAGACACCGACACAAGACAGGAGAGTGTGGCGTTAATTT
Source organism: Rattus norvegicus (assembly GCF_021556685.1). NCBI lineage: Eukaryota > Metazoa > Chordata > Mammalia > Rodentia > Muridae > Rattus > Rattus norvegicus. The sequence continues at coordinate 49,053,439 of NC_141545.1, read as the reverse complement.
TCTGTATCTTACTTGTTTTGGAAGAGCCTCACTGTAGCCCAGGGGAGCCTAGGACGCATTCTGTAGCCAGGTTGTAGCCTGAACTTCCTGGACTCCTCCTACCTCAGCCTCCACATGTTAGAACGAGGAGCAGGCACCACCATGCCAACCACATTTCCTTTTCTTTTCCTTTCTTTTTAATTGCATGCAGTCAGCATCACAAAGAAAAGCTGCGCGCAGGCGGACGCACACAGTTGGTTCGGCACTGCCGTGTGGTCTGGTTGGGGAGCGTGTCAGAGGTCCCAGGTCGGCCCTCCAGTTCTCAGAACCCACCCCCAGGTCCTCAAAAATGCCCACAGAAAACATACCCCCCCAGCTGCATCCGCTCTGCCAGAGGCAGGAGGCAGGGCCCCAGCCCCGTGAGGGCACCACCCAGATCGCTATAATCAGGAGCCTCGCCAAGACTTCAAACTCACCCAATTATCCTGCGAGGGGAAAAAAAACACAAAATGAAAACAAATTAACATGTTTGCATAGAAGCCGCAGCAGCAGCAACACACACAGAAGCACGCTCGCGCGCACGCTCCTGCTGGCATGTGCCCTGGCAAGGCTGAGATGTGCCGCCACCGTCCCTCCTCTTCTGGCATCTACCTGGACTAAGAGAGGAGCTGGCCCAGTGACCGACTCCTCCCCACGCTGGCTGGGCATGGCCTCAGGCTACCAGCTATTGGGTTCTTTTTATCTTTACAGTGTTAGGTATCGAACCCAAGAGCACGTTAGCCATCCTCCCGACTACTAAACTGTATATGGCTTAAGTTTTTTCCTTACTGAGTGAGTAATATTACGTACCAAACTGATTCTTCCCTAGTCTGTAAGGTATGTCTGTTATGATCAGATGGAGATGGAGAAACCGGAGCACGGAGAGATTCGTGGTCCTGGCCATCTCCGTACTCCCGCCCATCTCTGTGCTCCTGCCCAAGCCTGCACAGCTGGCTAACTATGAATCAGGGCTCTTCTTGGCCTCTGATGACCCTTGGTATCTCCAGTCAGTCTTTCCTTGAACATCACTCACACAACCCCTCTTTGCCCTATGAGTTCCTTATAGGGACTTCAGACCCTTTCTCTAGGCTGGAAGACCTGTAGCTCTTAGAGGACTGAGGCAGTTTCAAGACTAGCATGATCCCGTGAGATCCTGTCTCTCTCTTTTTTTTTTTTTTTCCGGAGCTGGGGACCAAACCCAGGGCCTTGCGCTTGCTAGGCAAGCGCTCTACCACTGAGCTAAATCCTCAACCCCAAGATCCTGTCTCAAAACAAACCCAAATAGCTGTGTTCCACCAGCCCTTTACCAAACAGGGCCCTTACCATGCCTTGGTTTCCCTGCCTCATGAGGCTAGAAGGAGGTGATGGGAGCCTGGGGGCTAAAGTTTCCCCGTTGGCACCTTCTCCATGGTTCCCCATCTGCTGTGGTTTGCTGAGCTCTGCCTGACTCACCAGACCCTACTGGGTGCATCTGGGCTCTATACCAAGGCTCCCTTGGCCCCCGGAGTATTCAGATATCCAGCCAAGTACCCTCTTTTCCCAGAAGCTGTCAGGCCTGCATAGCGATCTCCCTACTCCCTAAAGTCGCAGGGCCTGAGGTTCAGGCTGCTGGCTTCTGCCTTGTCTTCTGTGGGTCTTGCCGTCTGGCGCTCGCAGGTACTTTGAAAAGGTTTGGTGACTGCGCCCTGTGGCGCCCTCCCCTCCTCTTTCCAGGAGGTAGAGTGTCTGTCTACCTGCTGCACTGGGGTAGGGTTTGGGGTCCTGCAGCTTAGTGGTCCCTGACCTCCCTCCCCTCGGGTTCGATGCCACCATGGACAGATCCCTGACTACACTGTCACCTCCATAGTCATAGAGAGCCAAGAGTGAGTGACAGGCAAGTACTGTGGTAGCACGTGCCATCGGCCTAGTCTTCACTGCACCGAAGTGGGAGCGGTTCTAACCTCACGTTTCGGATGGAGAAACTGAGGCACCAAGGGGCTTGGTGGCTTAGGACAACCCTGCTGGAGAATGGCAGAGCTGTTTGGTGTTTTCTGGAGCCGGACCTAGCAAGACTTTGGGAGTCGTGCTTTGTGGATATAGAAACTGGGTCAGTAGGACACCATTGATGGCCTTGCTGACTTGAGGGTGAGTTCACTGGCCTCTAGCTGGCCCCCTCCGCATCATCATGCCAACTAAGTGGGACCAGAGCAGTGACTGGAGAGAGTAGCCCAGGGCCCACCCCACAAGGAGCCAGTGCCTACCGAGAGGCTCAGTGTCTCCCTCAGCACTTGCTAGTGACTTGAGAGGCAGGTGTGGATTCACCATCAGGCCCACCAGGTGAGCTTGAACAAATCCCTTTCCTCCCACAGCCTGTGTAGCTCGCCCTTCTGGGTATAGGAAGCCTGAGAGATGGGTCCTCTGGCCGGTTACAACTAGAGGAAAGGAGGGGACACCCCTCCTGCAGGAGCTTCCCAGCCCTTGAACCTCTGTGACTCAGATTGGTTCAGCCCAGGCCCCATGGACAGGTAAAGCCCAGGAGGAAGCTAGGGGTGTATGTTCAGCCCCCTGTGGACAGGTAAAGCCCAGGAGGAAGCTGGGGGTGTATGTTCAGCCCCCTGTGGACAGGTAACGCCCAGGAGGAAGCTGGGGTGTGTGTGTGTGTGTGTGTGTGTGTGTGTGTGTGTGTGTGTGTGTGTTCAGCCCTCTGTGGCCCACATGTGCCACAGGTTGTCAGGCTGAGGTGATGAGGTAGGGTGGGTGACCCCAAAAATCAGATAAGCTGGCTTAGCCCAACCATATAGGAAGATCTGGGAGCCTAAGAAGCACGGGGGATTGAGGCAGAAAGGCCCCAGCCATTCCTACATTCAGCAGGGACCTGCTAAGCACCTGCTGTCTGCATGCCTGCCTTGCTGAGCCCCACAGAGTGCTTAGGGTGGGGGTGGGAGTGTCTCACTGAGGTGACATTCTTAACTGGGCAACTGAGAACCTGGGTCAGGAAGTCCCCCCCAAACCTCGCGCCACACACACACACACACACACACACACACACACACACACACACACGCCCCATTTCAGGGGAGGGGCTTGTGCCAAAGGCCACCATAGAGTTGCAAGGGGTGGCAGGTAGCTCACTCTTCCTTGAGTTTTGAGGAAAAGATACAGGGGGGAAGATTATAAACGCCCCACCCCCACCCCATGATAAAAGTCACTTTCAGGATTTGGAAGAGACAAGCCTGAAGAGTGCAGGAATCAGCCACCATCGACGCCCTGAGCCATTTGGGGGAGGGTCCGCCCAGGTATAGGATGCCTGAGAAACATCCAGTGTGCACCCGGCAGCAGTGGCCCGCTGAGTCACAGGCTCAGTGGAGGGTGTGTGGGCATGGCTATGTCCAGGGCCTGGCCCTAGGAAGACCGGGCTGTGCTCAGACTGCCCTGAGCTCACCGGGTCACACTCTGTGGCCCAGGCTCTGGGGAGCCCCTACCCCCCACCCCCCCACCCCCCACCCCCGGCAGCCTGTTGTCTGGCATGTGCAGGCGCCGGGTGGCCCTTGTTCTACACACATCAGATCATTTGTAACCGTCACCAGGCGATCAGCCCACTGCTGATTCAATCTTGGCTTTGTGCTGTCACAGCCATTTCTCCATGCAGGCTGATTTTGAAAGGAGGCCCAACCTCGGGTTCTACTTCTCGTCGGCAGGTGGGGGAGGGGGGGTAGGCGTATGTGTTTGCACGCATACATGTGCATGCACATCCCCACCACCACCAGACACGCGTGTACACGAGTGCGGGCATCCTAGCCCTCCGCCTATCTTGGATCAGAGGGATTTGAAATGAACTACGCCGCCCAGGGGTTCCTGGCCCATTCTCCCCACACTTTCATTCTCTCCTCTGTCCTCTTAAATACCTACTATGTGCTCCACCTGCTCTGAGCTCTGGCAGCGCAGACAGGACCTTAGCCACGAATCAAGAGGTTGATTCAAGGACGAGGAAGGGTGTGGATGGGGTTGTGGCTGTGTGGTTAAGGAGGGCTTCTTGGAGGAAGAGATATTGGATGGAGCAGAGGAACTGCTTGCTACTTGTGGAATGCGGTGACCGGAACAGGCTGGAGACAGTGTAGCCAGGTGGCTACAGAGCGTCCAGTTGGTGAACCACAGACTTCAAAGGCTTAGTGCAGAGAAGGACTGAAACCTTAGCTCTTACTGTGGACCTGTTGGATCTAGCAGGGTGCCCTGCTAAATTTAATTGCTCTTAGGCTGTAGAGAATTTATGCTTACAAATGGAGCCTGCATTGGGACTTGTCCTGTTGTTGGTCGGCGCTGTGGGGAGGGACAAAACTGGGAATGTGAACGCCTGGGTCAGAAAGAGCTGCGCGGCCAGGCAGCTAGGAAGGGAGTGGTGGTGTAGGCTGTCCTGAGGAAGAGGTGGGGTGGGGGATAGGGGTTGTAGTTAAAAACCTTGGCCCAGGCCCTTAGGGAGGAGAGCAGCATGAGGCTTCAAGGTCTCAGCCCTCACAGAGCCAGGTTTATGGCGAAGGAGTTGCTGCCAGGACCTGCTGCTGCATCCTTCGCCCCCTGAAAGCTGAGCGCTTTCTCTACTTCTGGGTGTCAGAGCTTGTGGTCCCCTGTCTGTCTGTCCCTCTGTCTGTCTCTATTCAGCTCTTCCTCCCCAGCAGCTGCTGCCTGTCCTGTGAGTGATTTACTCTGAGGCCAGCCTCCTGTCTCCTGATGGCCAGAGACTGGAATCCCTTTCCAAACATTCTGAGAACTAAGAAAACACCAGTTTTGCTTGTCTGCGGCAGGAAGGCCAAGCTCCAGAGCGCAGGAAGAAGAAAAACAGCTCCCTCCCCCGAGCCCAAGGCTGACAGCCTCACAGAGGAGCAGAAATTCAAAGCCAGGTGCTCCAGCTCTTGGGCGGCGGGGCGGGCGCTCTTTGGAAACTATGTTGCCCAGTAGGCATTGGTGACACCGATAGGGGCTTTTCATTAGTCAGGGGTCCAGACACCCTCACTCACAGCAGAGATTCAAAGCCGGGACCGGCCCCCACATGCAGCTCTCTTATTCCAAGCGGTGATAAGGACGGTGACCTCGTCCCAGCCTTGTTCTGAAGACACTACTCAACCCCAGCTCCCAGCACCTGGTGATCTTAGCTTTAGGCTACAGATCAAGACCAACCATTTCCAGCCGATTTGCTCCTCCCCACCACCTCTGTTTCTTCATCTGAACAGGTTAGGACCTTTCCTGCCTGTCTGCCTGTCTCCCCTCAACTCTGTATAAACCCTGAGGTCCCCTGGGTGAGGCCCACTAATCCCGGAACTTTTCTCTCTCACTCAGCAGCCCCTTTCCCAGGTTCAGAGCCCTCAATTCAGCATTGTCCCTGTGGTAGACTGCCGAGTTCAATGAGGGGATGTCTGTGACACACTGAGCCCACAGGGGAACACACAGCACACGCCCACCTCAGCTCTTATCACTGCCCCCTTCTCTACTGCCTGGCTTAGCCCTGAACTGTGGGTACAGAGATTTGGGGTCTCCTCACACTTTACATAGCTTTAACTTTGCATACAGTGTTGCCTTTTCCAAGACCCTCCACACCCGGGGTCATCTGATTCCACTTTCCCTTTTTGGGCTCCTCCGGAAATGTACAGCCTCCCTCTGAAAATACCAGGGCCTGGGCCATTCCTCCAGGTCCTATCAACCTTTGCTGGACCCTATCCCCGCCCCCCCCCACACCTCCATACACACACACATTTTGCCTTGGGATCTGGCACTGTAGAAGAGAATGCTTCAGAAGGTCCGAACCAGGGAGAGGGTCTGCAAGACCTCTTAGCTAGGACCTGGCCCATTAACACTAGTCTCCTGCCTCTGACTAGAATACGTCCCCCAGTATGAGTCCCGCTCATCCATGTGGCCATGGCCCTGGCTCTGGAGCATGTAAACTGCTCCTCTGTCACTGCAGCAGGCAATGCCTTCAAACTCTCATATTGTACCTCCATCCCTACACCTTCCAGTCTCTCCCTGTGCTGAGACCACTTATCCATTTGATGTGCTCCTCCTGAAGTTAGGGGCTGACTGGCTTCACCCCCTGCTTTTAGTACCCACCCCGCAGTCCCATCAAGGGACGTTCTACAGCAGCCAGAGCCCTCCCAAGCTCTCTGTTCTTCCTCGGGATCAGCCCACCCACGCCACTCTATTCGCTACTTTGTATCGCGTATGGTTTAATGGCTCTCTCTTTATGTAGCTCCCGCCATGGCCTGGCCTAGACCTGTATACATTTTTGGGAAGGGATTTTTTTTAAAAGTTGTATTCATTATGCGTGTGTACAGGGGAGATGTGTATGCATGTGGATACCGGGCCAGAAAACAACTTTGGGCAATCTGTTCTACATTGGTGAGACAGGGTCACCCTTGTTTTTTGCTGCACACCCCAAGCTATCAGGGCCTGGGAACTTCCAAGATGTCCCTGGAGTCTCCACCTTCTGTCTCACTGTAAGGATGCTGGAATTGGGGATAATCGCCACCACAAACGACTCTTTTCTCTGGGTTTCCAGGATCAAATTCATATTGTCAGGCATAGCAAGTGCCTTTACCTCCTGAGTTATTTTCTCCAGCCTGTGGAAAGGAATTTGAAGAAATTAAGACTCAAATCAAGGGCCTGACACACAGTAGAGGTTTAATATGTTGTCCCCAGAGGCAGGCATGCGTGGGAGAAAGGCGGAAACAGCTGGCTCCCGAGATGACTGGCGTCATTGCCCTCCCTGACTTGGCCCCACCCCTTTCCTGGGGCCTTTGCTCTCGGAGCTGGCCTTGGTGCTGAAGGTCTTGGGGCCACTTCCTACCTGCAGCCCCTAAACTGCCTCACAGTGAGACACACACTAAGGACCTACCTCTCGTCCACCCTTCCCTCTGGAGATATTTCCCTTAGAACCTACTGTGTGTGGGCACTGGTGACCCATGGGGGAAGGGATCTACATCAGGAGCCACTTGTGACACTGTGTGTCTTATGTCTCTCACACACCCTGGGGATATTTGAAGACCCACTGCATTTGGGTTTCAAGTGAAGGTCAAGAAGCACTGTAAAGAATATTCTCCCAGACGGAAGGGCTGATAAGGAGTAGCACCCACAGGAGCCAGGTCCTCAGCACGTAGGTGAGGGCTTTGTGACGGAGAGGCTCTCTCAGTTTTCCTATGGCTCTAATAAGATGCCGCGACCAACACCAACCTGGGGAGGAAGGGGTTCATTTCCTCTTTCACACTCAGGTCACACACCATCACTGAGGGAAGTCAAGGCAGGAGCCATGAAGGAGGGCTGCTTACCCCCAGGGGACCACCATCTCAGGAGTGGAACCACCCAGTGAGCTGATCCCTCTCACTCAACCAGTAATTAAGAAATGTACCACCTCCTTCCCCTACAGGCGCAGATCTTATGGAGACATTGTCTCGAGTCCTTCTTCCCAAGCGACCCTAGCTTGCATCAAGCGGACACAAAGCAGCACAGAAGCTCCCCCAGGCGCTCTGCCTACATCCAGAATTTGAGATTTCCACAGTTTTCACCTTTGCCCCGGAACTACCCGTGTCTGTGGCTCCAGCATCCTTCCCGGACCAGAATTTACAAAAAGCAAGAAGGGACTGAGTGCAGAGGGGTTGGGCCAGAAAGGGGAGCAGGTGGAGCTGGGGTATCTTAGGGGCCCATGGCCAGTGTTTGGGGATAGTAATCCTGGCGGTAGATGAGCTCCTCCCATTGAAGGAGCAGTGCTCCCCACCCCCACCCTTAAAAGAGTGAAAATCCCCCTCTCCTGCCAGCCTGACTGGCGGTGGGAAATAATCACTTTTTACAAGACCCTTATCCATAACCCAGCCCTGGGCCTGTTTTATCAGCAGTGCCCCCGTGACTGGAAGATTCCCCGGCTAGAGAGATCGAGAGAGGGGTTAAAGAAAATTACCCTGGTCTCCTCCATGCTAATGTAATCTCTAACCAGATCTGCCCAGCCGCAGCTCAAATTGCTTTTTAGATTAACATTTAATTATTAACAGGGTCCCCTGGAAGGCCTTGGGCTCTGGGAACAGGGGAGGGGGGATTGGAGGGGGGGACGGAGCAGCAGGAAGGAGTGGGGGGGGTGGGCTTCTGCTGTGGCTGCTTCCAAGAGAGCCATGGGAAGAGAGGCCAAGGACAGGGCATAGGAGGCCAAGGGGTCAGGCAGGGAGAGGCAGAGAGGCAAGGAAAGAGAGCCCTCCCCGTGAGGTTGCCATGAAGCCTGGAGACCCTTGACATTTCTCTGCAGCAGGCTGATGTTTCCTGCGGTTTGTGCTGGTGACTCACATGGGAGTGATCTCTCGGGGTCAGGCATTGACCCCAGTGCCCCCAGCTTGGCGCAGGTCTCCCTCCTGGGTCTGGGCTTCTCAACACTGCAGGTTCTTCCCTGTGTCTGAGGGTAGCTGTGTAGTCAGGACAAGGTGAGGGGGTGGGGGACTTCACAGCTCCCCAGAGGGTGGAGCAGATGAGCGGACCACTGGGCTCCCCAACTTCTTATGCCCACTATGGGTTCTGGCTTCTTCGGGGCTAACTAAGCACTGCTTCTTTTTATATGACAACCTGGCCCTGGGTCTCCCACCTAGCTGGTGTTTCGACTTGTGCTGAAAACACAGGGAAGTACGAAGACATCCTAGGTACTGTGACAGCCTCGAAGTCACCCCAGACCCCAGCGCCCACCCTTGCCTGGCTGCTGTCTCTGCAGTTCTCTGAACTCCTCACCCTGTCAGGGGTGCCTGGTATGCCCTTCCTCCCCAGACTGAGACCCACATTTGGCCTTGAGCAGAGCTGCAGAGATCTGCCTAGGCAGTTCTAGATAAAGGCAAAAACGAGGCTGGAAGTGGCTCTGGCTGTGGCCTTCGTGGAGACACAGCCTCCCTGGAGGCCAAGGGTTTCTCTGCGTCCTACCTCGCTGCAGGGGCAGATGGCCTTCCTGTCAAGGTTTCCCTTCTGAGGAGAAGAGGCCAGGACAATCTATTTTCAGTTTCCATTGGACTTAGGGAGGGCAGTTCTGAGGGAGTGGTGTCCTGGGTCATTGTGGTCACGCTTACCTGTTACCACGTCCAGTATGTGGCCTAAGGGTGCACCCCCCCCCCAATAAGGTGCTTAAAAGTGTTACTGCCCAGGTGGTGAGTGAGTGGGGAGGGCAGGGTTCCTCCCACCTGCTGCACAGTGCACACTCGGTTCTGTTGAATGGTTGTGGAATGTATGGGTGGCCTCTGAGGAGGCTTCTCTCTTCCCAGCCCCTCCAGGGATAGAATCTCAGGTGTGGGGGGGTGCTGAGGAGAATCATGGCCTTGCAGCTACTCCTTGACTGTGGCCTGACGGGAGCGGGGGTCTCCTGGAATCCTCCCACTGTGATAGAATTGCCCTTCAGTAGCCTGAGGTTCAGGGTCTGACACCCTTGGGCTCTGCCAATTAAAAATCTGTCTGATCTCGTATGGCTTGCATCACACACACACATGCATGCACGCACACACACACACACAGTGATTATTTCCTACTGTGGGAAAGGGAGCTGAACTCAGGCTCTAGCCAAGGCGGCCGTGCCACAGCTCAGTTGAAGGGCGGCCTACACTCAGATCTGGAAGCAGAATGCTTTTGCACAGTCAAAACGGAAACACTCAACAGCTGTCCCCAGTACCCAGCACCTTGCTATTTATTCCCAAGCTCTCCCTCCACCCTCTCGGGACTCCCTGCAGCCCCCAGATACGGAGGGAGATGACAGAAGGCCAGCCCCCCCAATCCCAAGACTCTTCTTTGAATAAAATAGACAGCCCAGAGACAGCGTCCGCCCTGCTCATTGTTTGGTCTCGGGCAACAGACTCAATTCTCCTCAGCGCAGGAAGTTTCTCTCCTCCTCCATCCGCTGTCACGGCCCCTTATCTGCAGTCCAGCTATGAAAGGGCATTTCGACAGCCCGGGTGTTATCTGGCGGAAAGACTTTTCCTCGGTTGACTCCCAGATAAGACGTCTTATCTAATCCCACGTCAGGGATGGTGCCTGAGCTCCGTAATCACTGAGGCTTGCAACACTGTCCCTCCCACCCCCAGCCCCCTTTATTATTAAAGTCACAAAAGGCCTTGAGCTTATAAACAGTGCGATTTGCAGACAGTGTGGCTCTCCAGATGGTCCCCGGCTGGGCCGGACTGTGATGATTCCGTTCTGGGGGGGCCGCGGGACCAGCCATCTGCAGATGGGATGGGGCTGGGCAAGGAGGAGGCAGACTGGAAATCACAGGAGAGGTGTGAGTGTTTTACGTGCCCAATAGAGCCCTATTCTTGCCTTGCTGTGTGACCTTGAAAAGGACCCTCGATGTCTCTGGGCTTCTCATACATTTCATCTCACAGCTAATTCATTAGAGGCCTTGTTTTTCGTTTTGTTTTGTTTTGTTTTAATTTGTATCTGTATGCCTGGGTGAGTGTATGCATACATGTACACATGCCCGTTAAGGCCAGAGGGAGGGTGTGATATCTCCCGGTACTGGAGTTATGTGGGTGCTAGGAATTGAACTCAGATCCTCTTTAAGAGCAACAATCCCAGGCACTGGCCCTTCCAGAGGTCCTGAGTTCAATTCCCAGCAACCACATGGTGGCTCACAATCATCTGTAATTGGATCCAATGCCCTCTTCTGGTGTGTCTGAAAACAAACATACATAAAATAAATTTTAAAAAATCTTTAAAAAAGGGGGGGGGGCAGCAGTCACTCTTAGCTGCTGCGCTGGCTCCCAATGTCTGCCTTTTAAGTGATGTCTGCAGAGATAGTGGGAGATAAGACATGGCCCTCAGCCCTTAGAAACTTACGTACAGTCCAGTAGAGACAGACAGACAGACAGACAGACAGACAGACAGACAGACAGACAGACATGAAGCTGGCATTACAGCTTGGTGTGATTGGTGTTGTGGCAACGAGGGACACCCGGCGGAGAGGCCAGCCCTGAACTCAGATGGTTTGGGTGGCAGCGCCCCAGGCAGAGGACACAGCAGGTGCCATGATCTGGAGGTCTGAGGCAGTTAGTCAGGAGGAGGGCCTTGAGGAGGGAGCCCTGGGAGACTGGGCAGCCCAGGGAAAGACGTTTAAAGACCAAAGCGTTGGTGTGATGTGGAAACTTGGGCATATTGCGCTCCCTTGTAATACTTGGCTGGCCCCTGCCCCCATCCCCACAGTTCCCACAGTTCCCACAGTAGGGCACAGGGTTTGGGAAGAAGGGAGAGAGATCTGGGAGACCTGAGGAAGCAGATGAGAAGCTCCCCACTCCTCCTCCAAGTGAAGATGATGTCACTGTGGGTCAGGCAGCCTGGTCCTCCAGAGGTGAGAACTGGCAGGAGCTACCCTGAGAAGCTGGGGTAGTCAGGTCCTTCCAGGACTAGATGCCACACTGGCCTAAGCTCGCTCTGGGGGCTCTGTGGTTGCTCCCAGACTGCTTGGGCATTCAATCACCAGAGGCTGGAGGTCCCTGGGATGCAGCTGGGGTCTGAAAAGCCACCAGTATAGGCGTGCTGCCCTCATTCATCAGCTGCAGCCCATCCTGTCCTCAGCTACAAGTGTGTCGGGATGGCCGGCCTACCAGGATCCCTCATCCTGGAGCAAGCCTGGGACCCTCCTGCACCCAGTGAGAGGTTGGGTCACGACTCAGTTTTATGCCTGGGGGCACCAGAAGAATCATGGAGTGGCTTTAAAAAGTCAGAGTATTGCCCGACCTGTACAGGGACTGGGGGAGACTGCTCCATCCTTCCTCCTCCTAGCCAAATAAGCCTGCCTTGAGGAAGTCAGCACTTGGGGGAGTCTCTGGGTCTGCTGTCTTCAGTCAGCATTGCCTGTGAAGAAGGGCCTGGGTGGGGTTCGCACATCAGGATGGCAGGAAACCTCATGGAGAGACGTAGGCGGGGTCCAGGCAGATAACACCAGCCTTGGGTGTGCCAGTCCCGTGTCCCCGTGGACTGTCACCATGGACATTTCAGGGACCCCCACCCACCCACGTGACAGAGTGTGACACCGGTTTACACTGCATGTGCACAAGTGTGTGCCTACAAAGTGTGAGGAAGCCCAGCACCCTCACCTTGGTAGGGTGGACCATGGCCTGGAGGATGTGGCGTATGCTGGTGGTGCCCCAGCAGGCCTGTTTCTGCCCCATGACACCATCCAGGGTCCCCGAAAAGCCGTGATGCTTTCTGCAATCAGGGTCTTTCATCTGAATGTGAGCCCCACTTCACTCCCTCCCCGAGCGGTGTCGTTTCTGCCTGATCGTAATGGCATATTTTAAAATTACCAGAAATCAAAGCTGGGAAGTGGGTAGCTGTTGCTGCTTTTATTGCCTCGCTGTGTTAAGACTGGAGCCTGGGGGAGGGGAAGAGCACCCCCTCCCCCATAGCCATCCATCCCCCACTTCCTCTCTCTTTCTCTCTCTCTCCCTCTCTCTCTCTCTCTCTTTTTTTTAGACAGTAATAGGAGAAAATTGGTTTTGAAACTGAATAAAAGTCCCTTTCAGAGGAAGCCTTTACTCTCGGGTACCTTTGCTGAAAGTAAAATAGAGCGTAATGAAAGGTGGTTACGTGGTTGTCTTTCATTTACGGAGAGGCCAGGACAGACGGGAGGCTGCCACCGTCTCGGGGAAATACAAGATTGGAATAATTGCGCGGTAACAAGGAGCTTGTTGTGAAATTAGTATCTTAAGAAAGCGGTGAAAAAAGGTTTTTCCTCATGAATACTTCATTATTAGAAGCGGCAGAATCCTGGGCTTCAGACACCTGTTTAGTATTAAATACCTTCCCCCTCTTCCCTTAAACACCACCCCCTCCTCCTTCTAACCAGCTCAGGATGGAGGCAACCCAGGCTGGCTGCCAGGGACAGGGGTGGCGGTAGGGAGGAGCCCTTCTCTGAGGCAGGCAGAGAACAGGGGGAACCTGACTCCCTTATCCTCCACGGTGGCCTCCAAGGCTGGCTTGTACTGAAACCAGTGCTCAGGAAGATGGGCTCTATGGGGACACACGGGCTTCCTGTGCCCCCCTATCCCTGGTGTCTGGCGTAGGGAGATGAACACAAAGTAGGCTATGAGAAGCCCATCTGGGCTGCCACCTAAGGGCTTCTGTGGTTGACTCTGGCCGTACCCTTCCTTTTCGGGGTGAGCACAGTCAGAGTGGAGCACCCCAAAACTCCCCAGCATACCATCCTGACATCTCTTCTCCAGGAGTACTGCGAGAACACCCCCAAACGGGTACCAGACCAGCACTTATGTTAAAGGACACTGTACCCACCAGCACTACCTGGATACTCCTGTATGGACACCCAAAATGACCAAATGGGTCCCTCTCCCATTTGTGCTCCCATATTTGCTGATGTATTATGGGACTATGAGAGAGCTGAGGTCCACCACCAGGCAAAGAAGATCTTGAATTAGGGCACAGAGCAGTGACCCATATGCTGAGCTAGCCAAGGGCACACGAGGCTTATGAGTTCTGGCCATGCTGTGATGGAGGGCCACCCCCTGAGGCCTGGTTCCTTCCTGTGATGCCTCTGGGGCACCTCTGGAAGCCATAGTTTCCTCATCTGAAAGAGATGGGATGTCTGGCCCAGAGCCAGGCACAGTGGCACATCCCTCTGATCCCAGCACCTGGGAGGCCAGCCTGGTCTGCAAAGAGACATGCCTCAGAAACAACGAATCTGACGTTCCTTGGGGTGCTGGGGAGGACAGGAGGTTGCTCAGAGCAGCCCCCGTGAGTGACCAATGCCTCATGTTTCTCTTCAAAGGAATCCTGCTGCAGAGCGTGCCCCACCCGGGGCTCCCAGCTCAGCCATGCTGGCCTGTCTGCAGAGGACGCAGAACCCACCCGGCCAGCACCTGACCTGTCCAAGCAAGAGCCTGGAGCTGCGCAAGTGTGAGTGACCCCGCACCCTGACGTGTGCTTCCTCTTTGTGCAATCAGGGGGCTTGCTTTCTGTTCTTGGGCTTCTGAAGGGCAGGTTATGCCGGTCAGATCTCTGTCTGAGGTGTTCGTATGCACAGAACTTCTACGGTAGAGACAGCCAGGTAGAGACAGCCAGGGAGGTCTGTGCTTGTGCTCCAGGGAGCCCACCCACCACATACCTCCAACCAAGAGTTCTGCAGTTGGAACCCCAGCCCTGGGAGGGAGGCAGGTCAACCCTGAGCTCGAGGCTGGCCTGGGACCTAGAATAGGGATGGGCGTGGGTCTGCAGCGAAGCCCAGTGGAGCTTCTGCCGTGTAGACTAGAATCAGCTGTTGACACTGTTGCAACTTCTTCCACTATTTCTTTATCTTTTTTTTTTTTTTTTTTTGGTTCTTCCTAGGTAAGCGCTCTACCACTGAGCTAAATCCCCAGCCCCTATTTCTTTATCTTGAAAGTAACATTCTTGTTGGACATTCCTAAGGAAGGAAGGGGTGGAGAGGCCCAAGCCCCTCCTCTCTGAGGCAGCCGATGTCCATTTCCTGTGTGCCCACAGATGTTCTATGGGCTTCAGCAAATGTGTACGCAAGCACATCTGACACGGGTCCAGCACTCGCTCGCTTGGCCAAGCATCCTCCAGGTCAGCTGCCAAAGAGCTGCCTCTTCCCAGGTTCCTTTCTCTGGCAAGGGATGAACTGTAATCTGGCCGGCCCCCTGTTTAAACCACCCACAGGAAAGGCTGTGTTGTCACCAGGTGATGCTGTGGGTGTGTTCTGACAGCTCTAGCAGTCACACCTAGGGATGGTGTGCAGCCAGGTGTCAAGGACCCACTTCCCCACATCTCGGCCCACACCTGTGGTAGACACAGTTTTACCTGTGTCGTCTTTATGATGACAGAAGTTCACTGGCATTGTGTCCTGTCCTTTGACTTTGAACATTCTTTTTTTTTTTTTTTTTGATGGGGTAGGAGCTTCTGTCCATTTTGGACAGTGTGTGGGAGCTGCCTGGGTGTCTCACAGAGACTTCATGTATCCCCTGATTTGTCTTTTGTCTTAGATGATTCTGCCTCAGTTCATTTGTACTTCCTGATGTGGCTTTTGGGGTTTAAGGCAAACTTGAGTACTTAGAGGAGCCTTCCCAGGTGGCTTCTTAAAGGAAAATGATTTCCCCAAGGTTTTTTTCCTGCCTCCTTTTAAAAGTGTATGACTTACATACTTCAAAAGGCTCCTCTCTTCCTCCCTCCCTCTCCCCCCCCCCTCTGGTTTGAAAATTGTTTGCCCAGTACTTGGTTGGCAGAGGCAGGCGGATCTCTGTGAGTTCGAGGCCAGGCAGCCCTACGTAAAGACCCTGTTTCATTTGTCTTGCCATTTACTGGTTGTAAAGTGGGAGGCTGAGAGATCTGTGTGTTCAGGACTCAGCCCAACGCTGCTTGCCCTCCCTTCTTTTCTGTTTGGTGGCCCTGGGAATTGAACCCACGGCTTTGCGTCTGCTAAGCAAGCTCTCTAACCACTGAGTTCGCCAACCAGGTCCACCATGTTCTTCTCATTCTTGTTCATCATCCCATCCTGTTTTGCTTTCATTTTTTTGAGGCAAGGCCTTGCGTAGGCCGGGGCTAGCCTTGTACTCACTGTGTGGCCTAAGACGACTCTGAACTCCTGACCCCCGGCCTCTACCTCCCCAGCGCCAGGATACAGGTCACACTACGGACCCTGCTGTTTCATTGCTGGGAGTTAGGAACCTTGGTTGAGTTTACCCAGCTACACATGACCCTGTTCGGTGATGTCCGGGTACATTTCACAGAAGGCCACACAAGCAGGCATGTGAGCCTCTTCATAGCAACTGAAACCCCACACCCAGTGCCAGCCGCCCACTCCCTCCACCCCTTCCCTAGAGGGAAATTCAACTCTGACCTTCATGATTGACTCATTGACACCGTGTGTATTCTTCTGTGGCTGTTCTTCTGCAATTACATTTTGTGTGTGTGTGTGTGTGTGTGCACACCTGTCACTAGGCACACAGTGGAGGTCAGAGGACAACTTGCAGGAACCGGTTACCCATCCCCTTCCAAACTCATGTCCTCGGGCTTGGTGGCCAGCACCTGGCCCATCACAGAAGGCTCTCCAACGTCAGCCACACTGAAGAGTGGATAATACACGCTGGCTGTTCGTTGGGGCTCCTAGCTCTGTCAGTAAACCGCCCTGTCTCCACGGCAACCTCGTGTACTTGCCCTCTGACCCGAGGAGCCACTTACTTGTAAGTGTGGGACCTCAGATCCCAAGAAGAAATAGTGTTTAGTAATGCTGTTTTCATCTCCACACCCCCCCTCGCCCCCAGCGAGTCGTGCCTGTGTGTTCGTTCAGACTTCCTCTCGTGTCCCCTGGGAATGTCCCGAGTCGCTGCATGTAGCTCCCATACGTTTGGGGCCCAGTTTGCTTCTGGAGAGGAGGGTGTTCTGATACAGCTGCTTCTCCCAGAGGGGAGGCAGCTCTCTGAACGCTGCCGTCTTCTGTTGCTGCCGTGAGGGCTTCCCAGATCAGCCGCTCCAGTTATAGTCCGTGAGAATGATCATGACACAGGTCTCGTACAGTCCAGGCGAGCGCTGATGTGCTATGCAATCGAGAGTGTGCTCACCGTCCCCACCCCACCCCACCCCGCCTGCCTTTCCCTGCAGAGTTGGGGTGATGGATGTGCACCACCATGCTTTGGGCTTTCTGTGTATATTTTGTTTTGAGACCGGGTCTCACTTTGTAGCTCTGGCTGTCCTGGTGCCCTCTATGTAGATCAGGCTGGCCCCAAACTCACCGGCACTCAACTGTCCCCACCGCCCTAGTGCTAGGATTAAAGGTGTGCGCCACCACGTCTGGCTCCTAGTTTATCTTTGTTGACTGGAGTTGACTCTCTGACTGACATCGCTAGGACGTTTAATAAAATGGGAATCGGAGGTTGCCTTGACCAAACACCTCCTTCACAGCTGGCATTTCCTGGGTGTTCTTGGGAGTGTTGATACCTGTTATTTTTAAAATAAGAATGGGTGTCGGAACACTTCCCGGCAGCCTTGCGTGTTATGAGCGTACGCTTTCTCCAGGTGGCCACTCTACAGCACACTTTCAGGATCAGATCTGTTCTTTTAAATTTCTTACCTTAATTAGAAAGACAGCTTTAAGACTCAAGAGATGGCTCAGCAGTTAAGAGCACTGGCTGCTCTTCCAGAGGTCCTGAGTTCAAATCCCAGCACCCACATGGTGGCTCACAACCATCTGCAATGGGATCTGATGTCCTTTTCTGGTGTGTCTGAGGATAGCGACAGTGTACTTATAAAATAAATCTTTAAAAAAAGAGAGGGGGCTGGAGAGATGGCTCAGGGTTAAGAGCACTGACTGCTCTTCCAAAGGTCCTGAGTTCAAATCCCAGCAACCATCTGTAATGAGATCTGATGCCCTCTTCTGGTGTGTCTGAACAGCTACAGTGTACTTATAAATAATAAATAAATAAATCTTAAAAGAGAGAGAGACAGCTTTAGCATCTGATAAAGCAGGTTCTTATAATGTAGCCCAGGCTACCTCAAACCTCCTCCCTCCTACCATGTCCTACCACGTCCGTTGTTGTCTGTAATTCCCCCACACCCCCCACCCCCGTCTGTGAAAGCTTCACTTCAGGGTGAACCAGCCTGTGTGTGCCACGTGGGGCCGGTGGCCTTTTAACACTGTTCACTGTTTCTGCTCTAATAATTGTTCTATGTTCCTGCTCCTTGAATGAGTCTGAGATCCAGGTTTTTCGCGGCTGAGTTTCCATAGGGCTGAGCAGAGTGGAGAAGCTCTTAGGCGGCATCTCTCCTGGTGCTGGGGATTTTCTGTGTGTGTGCTGCTTCATGTGGTGTAGCCGTAGAGGCCGGAGGATGACCTCAGTCAGGTTCCTGGGCTTGCTTGTTTGAGACAGCCTCTCTCACTTGGCTGCAACTTGCTGACTCGGCTGCCAGGGAGCCCCAGGCATTTGGCTGTTTTTGCTTCCCCGGTGCTGGGGTTACGGTCATGTGTCACCACGTCCCACTTAGTGGGTTCTAAGGGACACAGGCACTCTGCTGACTGGGCCATCTCCTAGCCTCTTCCCTTGTTCTTCCTGATTAGATTAGCTAATGATATGATCTACTGCCTTTCCCCAAAGATCCATCTATAGTATTTATTAGAAATATTACCCTTCTAGGGATTCTGATTCATTGATTTATCTTCTATTAAAATCGTAGGGCGGGGTTGGGGATTTGGCTCAGTGGTAGAGTGCTTGCCTAGGAAGCGCAAGGTCCTGGGTTCGGTCCCCAGCCCCGGAAAAAAAAAGAAAGAAAAAAAAATCGTAGGGCATTTTGAAGTTATTTTTTTTTTTGAGTTACAGACTTAAACCTTTACAGTGATTTTTTTTTTTACTTAAAAAAATCATGTGTATGGGAAGCAGTATACCATGGCTGGCGTGTGGAGGTCGGAGGACAAGTTGCAGGACTCAGTTCCTTCCTTCCACCATGTGGGTCCCAGGTTTGGCATCAAGAGCCATTACCCACTCACTGAGCCATCTTGCATGCCCTCTATTTTTTTTAAAGGGAAAAGGCTACAAAGTCTATATTTGTATTTTGAATTTTACTTTCCAGTTTTCCAATTTTGGTTGATCTTTACTTCATTCTGACTTACCAGAGCCTCACCTGTCCATCCTTCCTCGTGTCATGATCAGAGATGCTTCTAAAAATGTATTGAAGTCTGTGTGTCTAGGGACGTAGCTCTGGCAAGATGCCAGATCTTGTCTGGAGTTCTTTGTGATACAAAGTAACCTCGGGTTTGGTTTTGTTTTCTGTGAGAACTTAGAAGCCGAACCTGCCTTTGGGAGTCAGTGCTTGTCTCACACGTGCTTCCTCTGTATTTCTCTGGATAACCGAGCTGCCCCCTGCTAGCGAGTTCCAGACTTGTTTCCCCTCATAGAGTCAGTCCATCACAACACCTCGACCCTGTTTAATGTGCCTATTTTAGAACCCTAAACCTTCATAGGAAATAAGTCCTTTTTAAAAAAAGCAAATCTATTTAACACTTTGGGGTTTGGATGTGACTTAGGATAGCTAATCTCTGCTTCTGAGTTCTAATTTTCTTGATAACCTTTGCTAGTTCTGCACTTGTGACTTCTCTGGGTTACTACGTTTAGATGCATCTCTCGTGCTGTCAAGTTGGATTAAGCTTTGTGACACAAACATGACCCCTCCCCCCCACTTATTACTTACTTAGTGGTGTGGCCGATGTGTGTGTACTGAGCTCAAAGAGTTGGAGGATTTTGTTGTATTTCCTCTTGCGCTATGACCTGGGTGCTCTGCTTGTCTTCAGGTAGCTGGAGCTTCAACTGATCAAATTCGTGTGTGTGTGTGTGTGTGTGTATGAGTGTCTGTGTGCCTGTATGTGTGTGTGTGTGCATGTGTGTGTGTGAGAGTTGTGTGTGTGAATGAGTAGGTGTGTGTATGTGTGTGTGTTGCCAGAGAGTGACATCAAGTGCCTTCCTCTGCTCTCCACTGTCTCTAAACACAGTGCTCACCAAGGACCTCCTTGTCCCTCTGCCTCCCATTCACATCCAGCCAAGGATGTGAGCTCAAGTCCTCCTGGTTTGAGGCAGGTGCTCCATGGGCGGAGTCATCCCTACCCTACCCCACCCAGTTCTGTTTCTAGCTCTGTGTCATTTTCCCCTAAGAAAACGTCGAAATCAGTGTGTTCTGCCACTGCTCCCTAGAGCTGGCTTTGCATCAGCAAGTGGCATCTTCTGGTGAAAGTGAGAGTGCTCTGCCCTGTAACCGGGCCCTCTTTCCCTTCCGGGGCCATCGCAGCAGCCCTTGCTGCTCCCACATTTCACTGTGTCCTCAGGAAATAAGATAGCAGCACCAGTGCTTTCAGCCTTGCATTCCGCCATCTGAAGCCAGCTGGCCCCGGAGTGCTGCTGGGTGACACCTCAGGCGATCAGTATTCTGGATTTCCCACATACCAAATTCTCTAAGCCTTGCCTTTTAAGCTGAAGGAGTTAAAGAAAATGAAGCTTTATGCCGCCCTCCATCCCCTAGACCCTTCTTTTCCAACTTAGATGTCTTCCGCGTCCTTCCTTTACCAAACTGTCATGGGTTGACCTGTTTGCAGCCCCTTCCTGGGCCCATAGCCTCTTGTGATGGTTTGTATGTGCTTGGGCCAGGAAGCAGCACTATCAGGAGGTGTGGCTTTGTTGGAATGGGTGTGGCCTTGCTAGAGGAGGTGTGGCCTTCTTGGGATAGGTGTGGCCCTGTTGGAGGGGGTGTGGCCTTGGAGGTGTGGCCCTGTTGGAGGGGGTGTGGCCCTGTGGGCTTGGGCTTTAAGACCCTCATCCTAGCTGCCTGAAGTCAGTCTTCTGCTGGCAGCCTTCAGATGAAGATGCAGAACTCTCAGCTCCTACTACACAATGCCTGCCTGGATGCTGCCATGTTCCCACCTTGATGATAATGAACTGAACCTCTGAATCTGTAAGCCAGCCCCAATTACATGTCCTTATAAAAAAGTTGCTTTGGTCATGGTATCTGTTCACAGCAGTAAAACCTTAACTGAGACAGACACTAAGCCTGGCTTTCATGGTCCCCCCCTACACACACCCATTTCTCCCTCTGTGCCTTCTCTCTCCCTATGCTTTGTGGAGCATTCACACCTCCCCTTGCTCCACTACTTGGTGTTCCTGCTTTACAAAAACAGTGGCTTTTACTACCGGTCTTCTGGTCAGTACCTGCATGAAGCACTGGGCTGTCACCGCCGTCTCTCCGATGGCGGTGATCTCCTCTTGGGGTGTCGTTCATACCACCCATGACCTTGTCCGAGCCTTATTTTGATGACGTCTGATGCTCGTTCAACATGGCTTACCCCTGGAGGAAGTGAGCCTACCTTGCCTGGCTGCTCACCAGAAGTTCTTGCAGGATTCAGAAGAGCTGAGGCCATGTCCGAGTGGGCTCTCAGGGCCTTGCATTCGCTGGATTGTCCTCCATCACCACAGAGCAGTTAGGTTCCTGCCCTGTGCTCTTCAGCCGCCTATGTCCCATGAGCCTCTCCTGTCTCTGGAAGAGGGACTGAGGCTTTGTGTTGGGGGTGTCCCCTGGTGTCCTCTGGCTCAGCACATCACCACTTCCTGCTGTCCTCTGTCCCTCACCTGTTCTGCATTTTTGTTTGCATTCAGGCCTTGGCAGCCATGTGCAACCCTACACAGATGGAGAGGCACCATTAGTCACCTCAGGTCCGGCGTCTGGGCTGTTTCTGGTTGAGTTCTAGGCGGGTCTTGTTCTCACAGGGTCTGTCCTTGTTTTCAGATAGGGTCTCAACATGCAGCCCAGGTTAGCCACAAACTCCTGGCAACCCCCCTGCTTCTGCCTCCTGCGTGCTGGGATTGTAGGCATGGCCCACCTTGCCTAGTTGGACAGCGGCTCTCCATCTCTCTTGCCCCAAGCAGAATTCAAAGAGTGAAAGGGCTAGCCTGAACTTCACTGCTATGCCAGGTTAACCCCAAGGTAGGAAGGTCTTGGTCAGGCTGTGGCCATCGAGAACTTGGGCAAACTAATCAGTGTTTTAGGACCTGCGTCCCCTTTTATAACAAAAGGATCAGATGACATCAACAAATCCAAGGGGTGGGGAGCCAGTTTGAGACCCTTGTCCCTTTCCTGTGTGAGAGGGATCCCAGTAGCCTGTCTTACAGAACTACAAAAGAACCAGCTGCCACAGGTTACATCTGTCAGAGCACAGAGCAGGCTATCCCAGCTGACTAGCAAAATGACGTGAACAGAACAGAGTGTGTGTGGCCCCCTCCCCTCCCTCAGACCTAAGAGCCAAGCCTTTCCCATTGGCCAGAGTCCCAGGGTCCCAAGCAGGACCTGGTCACCCTTGCTGCAGAAACCTGACTTAGATTGGCAGGATCTCAGCAGCTAACAAATATTTGACTTTCACAAACTTTGAGTTGTGCATTGCTGAAAATGCAGGCTCCACAGAGAGCCCCAGGGAGGTGCTCTGTAGCTGGGGGCTTGGGGGGCGGAGCTCAGGGACTGTTGTGCTCAAGGGCACTGTAGGGGGATGAGCAGTTTCCCAAGAGCAGTGGGCAGCCTTTGTCAGACCCTGGGGTTTACCATCTTCCCCCAAAGGGCCCAGGGACTGAGATGGATCTAAGGGTGTTGGGTGGGGTCAGGTCCTATCTGGATCCCATGCAGGGCATGTGTGTGGCTCTAGGAGAGGGACTGGACAGTGGCAGCCAATCCCAACCGTTTGCCTGCCGCCTCCTTGGCCTCAACATCTGTCTCTCCAGCAGTGTGAGAGGTTCCCCACCCCTGAGCATCTCCATGGAAGAGAACCACTGAAGGGCACGGAACCCAAGATGGGGTGGACTTTTCAGTCCGACTCCCACCCTTACCCACAGTTTGGCACTCCCTGTGACCTGCCACTGGGAGCTTCTGCCCCAGTGAGCTTCAAGCTACTAGCATTTTTTTTTTTTTTTGAGAGCTGACTCTTAAAGTTGTCCTTTAACCTCCGCATACGTTGCCTTCCCACCCACAAAATAAAAATGTAAAAGATAAACTATAAGAGACAGGTGCATCAGACTTTGTCCTTCCTGAAGGGGAGGAAGGTCTGGTGTGCCAGGCCCCTGCCCCTTGTCTGTCTGGAGGATCCAGTCAGACTCAAGTGCCGGTGAACCTGAGGGCTTGGAACTTGGTGGGAGCAAAGACCCCAGGCCACACTGCCTGTCCACAGGGAGAGAAAGAACACACACACACACACACACACAAAGATCACACATAAAACACCGGGAGAAGACTGACTCTAAACGGCCTTCTACCACAGAGGATGCTGGGCTTCGTGTGTGGACAGCCACTTCCAACCTTAGGCCACACAGCCCAGTGTATCTTACTGCCCAACAGCCATCCAAGCGCTGAAAGCAAAGGTGTGACTGTTCTGCCGATGGTGGGTGGGCGTGGCAAGAGCTCTTACTTAGCAAAGACCTCAGTTCCAGCCCCACAGCCCTTTATTTTATGTTGCGCGGAGGCAGGAGCTCCCCCTGCAGCCCAAGCAAGCCTCAAATTACAGCAACCCTCTTGCCTCAGCCTCTTGGGCGCCGGGTTACAGGTGTGTGCCCACACCCAGCTACTCTGTGTCTTTATTATAGTCAGGGCGTTTTTTAATGTGTTTCATGTGCTCACCGGCCTTTGCGTGTCTTTGGAAGTGTCTCTGCAGCTCTTCTTCCAACGCAGTACCTTGCCTCTCCCTTGGGTTATCCAGGTCCCAAGTGCATTCTGGGTACGAGTCCTATTTCACGCTTGTGACGTGTGAATCTTTTCCCATTCTAGAGCTGTCTTCTTCATCGGACTTCCCAATCCCCCTTTGAAGCAGGAACTGTTGGATTCTAGTGGCATCCATTTCTTTTGTTAGGGTGCTTTTAGACGAGGACTTGTGTGACCCGAGCTGTCCCGCAGGTCTCGAGGCCAGGGAATACGCAGTGGGTGGAAGCGCCAGCTGTCAAGTCCGAGGACTGAGTCACTGCCCAAGACCCACATGGTGGATAAAGTTGTAGCCCCGTGCACACGTGGGGTGTGCTTGCTCTCCATCCCCACGTGTAATAAATGAATAAAAGGGTCTTGAAAATTTTTAGCTTTTCTTTTTTTAAAGAGATTTATTGACAGTGTTCTGCCTGCATATATGCCCGTGCGCCAGAAGAGGGCGCCAGATCCCACTACAGTTGGTTGTGAGCCACCATGTGGTTGCTGGGATTTGAACTCAGGACTCTGGAAGAGCAATCAGTGCTCTTAACCGCTGAGGCATCTCTCTAGCCCAAGTTTTAGCTTCTCCATGTAGGCCCCTGATATATCAAGGTGATTTTTGTATGAAATGATCCAACCTCATTACTCTGCAGCTGTGAACTAACCGCTCTACCAGTGTCTAAATATCTAAGCTGTCTACACCACCAGTCTAAAAAGATCAACTTTAGCTGGTGGCATACACCTTTGATCCTGGCGGAAGCAGGCAGATTTCTGGCCTACAAAGCGAGTTTCAGGACTACACAGAGAAACCGTGTCTAGGACAATGACCAGCTTTCTCCCTACTGAATGGTTCTGCGAATTTCACATCGGACTCTCTAGTACCCTGCCGTGCTGCTCTTGCCTCTCCTTAGGCCTGGTCCCCCCCGGGGCCTGAGTCTTGTAATTTGGCTTCAAAATTAGAAATGGTTTGGGCTCTTCTGGATCCCCAGAAGTTTCTGCAAGGAGGCCAGCTGAGATTCTGACAGGAATGGCAGAGTCTGGGACACCAACCCTAAGTGTCCCCGTGCAGGAGAATGGGATGCCTTCCCATTTACTGAAGTCGTTTCTTTCCACGTCTTGTCCCTCTCAGACCATTTTGTTCTTTCTGTTACAATGTATCCCTGGGTATCCTATTATTTTCGATGCTGTTAGAAAGAGAATTGGTGTTTTGTTTCGTTTTCTGTCCTTTGTTTCTCCCAGTGCCGGGGATGGAACCCAGGGCCTTGTGTGTTTGCTCCACAGCTGTTCTACGGCCGAGCTACACCCTCGGACCTGGTATTTAATGCTACTTCCTGAAGTGTGAACATAGAGAACTAGAACTGAGAGAAGGTAGAGCTCTGGCAGTGGACAAAGGACAGGAGAGCCAGAGAGGAGGCTGGGCATGGCAGGAATGAGTCAGGGCTGACCTACCTGCGGAGGGTGCAGATTAAACAGCCAAGCTAAAGGGGAGAGGGGTAAGAAATCCGGAGGCTCAGGTGAGGGACAGGCACGTTAGGGTGAGGAAGGATGGAAGTGTCCTCCAGCCCCACCTTCTGGGATTCAGAGGCCACCCTAAGGCTCCAGCCAGCACTTGAGGAAGGCCTGGGGAGTGCCTACCTGTTTCAGTATGTGCAGGATGCCCCCCTGATTAGGCATACGTGGCTTCATTCATGTGCCCAAGCATCTGAACCTTCTCTCACCCCAGAGCTATTATCACCCCAAGCCCAGGAGGTCCCCAGCCATTAACAGAGCATGCCTGCAATTATCCAGGGTCTGATCCTCTGGTCAACCACGAGGGGTCAGTAGGCGCAGCAGATTGAGGTCCCTGGGACAGCCAGCAAGGTACCCAGCAGCAGCCCCCTGTGACGGCTTGAGTCCTTCCCAATAAAGACCAGAGAACAGCTGTTCTCCCCTGCCCAGTAGCCTCCCAGCCCCTCCCGATAGACCTCATTAGGCATTCTGCTGGTGCCACCAGCTAATTAGTGTCACGTTAATTGAGCATTCAGGAGGCTGCCACCTCCAAGGGCGGAGTGTCATGGTGAAGGGGAATACAGATGAAGGGTGGTGCCCAGGGACCCTTTCCTGGAAGAGGACCCACACACCCCTCCCTCCTCATCTCAACACAGAATGTCCTGGGACTTCCTGATCCTCCAGGAGGGAGAGACAGCGGATGAGGAAAGGAAGTGATACTAGCCCCACACTCCTGTGTGAAGAGGACAGCCTTGTTCTGTACCCTGAAACCTGAGGTCCCCTGGAACTACTGCTCCAGGGATGTGTGCCATGAATCAGGAGGGGCCTGGCCACCAGTTCGAAGCTGCTGTCTGCAGCCTCTTGGTCCTGAGCAGGTCCCCACTCTGTGTAATGGAGCCAGCCCCAGTATCTACCTCACAAAGCACAGCTTGTCCCCAGTGATCCAGACCTGGATCCTGCAGCAGGTCTGGGGCACAGAACCAGGAATTCTAGGCTGACGACTCCACACTCCCCCTTGAACAAGTAACTCTTTGCGTGCTTAAGTCTCTCGGAACCTAGAAGCCACCGCCCTTTCAAGAACCAAGGCCTCATGGTCAAAATGAAGCCTGAGAACCAATTCTAGTGGCTTAGCTCCTCAGTGCTGTGGACCCCACAGTGGAGCCCCGCCCTCCCTTCCCTGCCTGGCAGCCATGCAGTGAAGCCATCTCTTGTCTCCCTGAGGCAACATTAAACTCCACTCAGAGGGCTGGTTTTAATTGGCTTAATATACTCGTTAATAACCGCATCTATTTAACGCACCTGTAAAAGGCCCATAACATTAACTTAATGGCAGCGACAGTTCGCCCGGCACTTCCTACCAGCCTTTTAAATCTCCAGACAAGCCTTTAATGGGGGCTTCACGGATGGTGATGGATTGGGGGGAGAGATGAACAGGGAGAGGCAGCCCGGGTCACCCTTGCTTGATGCCGGCCGTCCCCC
This sequence comes from Rattus norvegicus, assembly GCF_021556685.1. NCBI lineage: Eukaryota > Metazoa > Chordata > Mammalia > Rodentia > Muridae > Rattus > Rattus norvegicus. The sequence continues at coordinate 49,027,291 of NC_141545.1, read as the reverse complement.
CCGAGTGCCTAACCTTTCCTGAGAAACCAGGCCTCCCCTCCAGAGCGGTCTCAGGAGGGCACAGTACCTGGCCCAGAGGGAGCACATGACAGATACAGGACCTGTGCCGGGAAAGGAGACTGCAAAGGGAGAGGAGGGCAGTACCTCCAATGTTGCCTTGAACACCAGTAGTGGAGCTTCAGAAGAGTCATTGTGATCAGTGTCCAAGGACACAAGGAAGTCCGGCCCCTCCAATCTGCTCCTGAGAACCTCCGGGGTTCACACAGTGGGAAGCCAGTTTACGAAGGCTCAGAGAAGGACGGTGGTGCCCGGAGGCACACAGGGTACACTTAAAAGCCTGTCACCTGCCTCCCACTCCCCACCCCACTTTCTCCAGCCAGGCCCACTTAGTACCCCACTCGAGATGGACACAGTTCTATGGATTAACCTGTTAGGGTCCTTGTAACCCCATCAGCCCTGCACCACCAGTTAAGGACCAAACTTCAGACGCAACAGGGGGATATTCTGTATCCATCCCTGGGGAACTTACCACTTGGAGCACACACCCAGATGACCACAGTGGCCCCGGGACCAACACTGAGCTCTCTGTGTTGCCAGCCCCTCTAGAGGTCACTTCCTCACTGACCACAGGGTCCAAGCCAGGAGCCCCCTCCAGCCCATCATTCAGCCCACTGAACCTCACTGCTGATTCCCAAGGCAGCGAAGTAAACTATCCCAGGAATCTGCGCCAAGCAGCCAGTACACCCCAGACAGGACAGGACAGGAGTCTCCCAATAATGTTCCCCAGGGTGGAGGGAGAGCGGCTTAGGTCTTCTGAATGCAAGATACTTGTCTGTGGCCTCTCCACACAGCTGGGTGTAAGTGGAGGCCATGCGGCCTTTTACAGAGTTACCAGGAGTCGGTACTGGATACCTTTGATCCCAGCACTCAGAAGGTGGGGGCAGGCCAGCTCTGAAAACTTTTGTGAGGTCTACAAAGTGAGTTCCAGGACAGAGAGATACATAGAGAGACCATGTGTTTAAAGAGAGAAAGAGAGGTAGAGAGATAGATAGATAGATAGAGAGAGAGAGAGAGAGAGAGAGAGAGGGAGGGAGGGAGGGAGATAGGGTGGGTGAATGGATGGATGATGGGTAGATGGATGAATGGGTGGATGTATAGACAGATGATAGGATAAGAAAAATGGATGGGGGGCTGGAGAGATGGCTCAGCGGTTAAGAGCACTGACTGTCCTTCCAGAGGTCCTGAGTTCAATTCCCAGCAACCACATGGTAGCTCACAACCATCTGTAATGGGATCTGATACCCTCTTCTGGTGTGTCTGAAGACAGCTACAGTACACTCACATAAATAAAATAAATAAATCTTAAAAAAAAAAAGAAGACACTGTGGTTTGAAAAAAAAGAAAGGATGGATGGATGGATAGATAGGTAGATAGAAAGAAAAGTCAACTCATAAAAGCCACTCCTCTGCCCACCCACACTACATTCTCCCCAGTACAATCAAGCACTAATCCAGTTCGCGTCAGTCAGGGGAATCAGACACCACTCTCTATGGGAGATGTGCCCAAGAACGCAGACCTGTCCACCACCCCGTCAGCCTGCTACCATCCTGTTTCTGGACTTACTGCTGCCCACCACCCCATCCAGGGTGCCAGCACCTTAGCTTGCTGCCTGCACAGTCGATCCCAGGGAATGGTGGGTATTCCAGTGGGCAGGGGTCCCAAATGGATGTGTCTGCTGGTCCCTTCCATGATGAAGGTGCCAAGAGGAGGCTCCCCAAACCAGTTAGAACATGGGGCACTGAATCTCCCCCCCCTTCACCTGACTGAGGAGCCCACTGTCACAGAGCCCCCCAGCCCTTCCATGAGGACCCCTCCCCTTCCCCTAGGGCCCTGTGTTTACCAAACAGACTGACGGCACGAGCGAGCGCTTGTGGCTGGGTTTTCGCCACAGAAAAGTCTGGAACTTTGCCAACCTGGGCCCAGGAGCCAAGTAGCCCAGGGCCCCAATCCAAGTCCACCGCAAAGCAGGCTGTTTGAAGTACTGGGGGATAGCCAGAGAAAGTCTTTTGGGGACCAAGGTTTAAGGCAGAGGCTACTATGTCAAAGGTGTACGTGGAGGTCATGGTTTAAAGCAGGTTTGTGATTGGGGACTCCAGCAGCCATGGCCATGCCCAAGGCTTACCAAGCACCAGCCAGGAAACAGTGTCTGCCCAAGCAGGCAGGCAGGCAGGCAGGCAGGCAGGCAGGCAGGCAGTCAGTCTCTCTCTCTCTCTCTCTCTCTCTCTCTCTCTCTCTCTCTCTCTCTCTCTGTGTATGTATGTGTGTGTGTCTGTGTCTGTGTCTCTCTCTCTCTCTCTCTCCCTTCCTCCCTCCCTCCCTCCCTCCCTCCTCTTTCCTCTCTCTCTCTCTCTCTCTCTTCCCCCTCGAAGTTAGATGATGGCCTCCCAAGGCTGGCCCCAGCCCCTCTAGGCCCCACCTGGGGTGGAGTAGATTGACCTAGCTCTCACCTTGGCTGGTTGTAACCTCTAAATCTCTTCAACTGAAAAGTAGAGACCCATATGTCATCTTACCTTGTGACCTTACGGCTGTTGGGACTCAGAAACCCAAGGGTCCCTCAGGCCCAGCTGGGACCAAACTCTGCTTCCAACAAGACTTTCAAGGCCATTGCCTTGGCTTCAGCCATCTCCATAGCCTCTCCAAGGTCCTCGTCGAGTGACTCTGTATCGTGGGAGACCCTTCCAAAGGGTCTTACTGATTATAAAGTTTAACCCTGCCTGTATGGCCCCTGGGCACTTGCAGGGACTTGAGTGGTTGGTCAGGAAGACAGGTCTCCAAGCCGACTGCCACATGTCACATCCACCCACCCTACGTACGTCAGAGGGATGCCATCCCCTCCCCTCACACAGTCATCTGGCCCTCCATACACGAGCCACCCAGTCACCGCTGGCAGAGAGGCCCCATATCCACAATCATCCTCCTTCCTCAGCACCCCAGACCAACCACCACACGCAGTATGCCCACTGACCACATGGGGGCGACGGTGCGCCCTCTTTGGGTAACAAGACCGGAGAACAACCCTCTCTCTTTTTCTTCCTTAAGGTTTTGAGCACCTAATTTATTCCATCCATTAGATAGATTTTGTAGATTTAATCATTTTCACAGTTGGTGGCTCATTGGATACTCAAGATAAACTCGGAACGAAAGCATAACGCAGAGGGCAAATGAGTTTTCGCACCGCAATGGCAGACGCTTGCCTGGAAAGAGAGTTTAAGGGGGTTTCATTTTCTCCCCTCCCGGCAGCTGCTTTTGCTGAGTCTGGTAGGTTTCCATAGCTAATTTCACCAGTTTCGTTCATCTGTAAAATTGCATAAAAGTGACATTTTTTTGTGCTCATTATAGCAACTGCTGATTTATGGCCGGCGAGTGAAGAGCTGGTCCCTTTTTTTGCGGGACTCTCAGAGCGGTGCTAAGTGCCCATGAAATTGCTTGTATAATGTAGTTTAAATCCAATCGCAGAGAAAGATTCCCCCATTGGCCAAAGTGACATTTCCATTCTCCACACCAAGTTTATTTTAGGCTACTTAAGAGCAGGGGATGGCCGGGCAGGGCAGGGGTGGATATACCTGCTGGGCCCGGGTTAGGCCCCAAGATTGAGAGGCGAAAGGGTGCTTACCCGCTCTGTGTTGGCACCGCCCCCCACTGCATCACCATCTGTAGCTGTGCAGGTCCCTGAGCAAAGCACTTGCTGACCCGTGGGGCTGGACAGATCTCTCCTCCAAGTCTGTTGCCATACACTTTGAAATGTGAAGCAGCCACCCGGTCCACCAGAAGCCACCAGTGTACACACCCTAGTCGTGACAGGTATAGACCTCCGACCGTTTGGAGTGCCCAGAGTACTGAGAGGCCACTCTGGTGTGCGCAGACCCTGTCTCTGCTGGCATGAGCTCTCCCAGCTGCCTCTGGTGACCCTGTCTGGGGGAGCTAACTCCTGGCCTCTCTGCCAGCCATGACTGTGTGGCTTGCATATGCTGCTGGCCTCCCAAGTACAGAGAACCTTCATCCACACTAACGCCACACCAAGGCTGCATAGGTCAGGGCTCTGGGAGGACTAGACAGGAGGCCTCCGATTGAAAGGACCACGTAGGTGTCACTCTCTGGTGAGGCCCTGCCCTGGGCCAGAGTTGAACAACACAGATTCCCCCCCCCCCCCTCTCAGTTCTGCCTCATGCGCAGGGACCTGCTAAACCCTCCCAGATACCGGAGGAGGTAGCCTTGGTAGCAGCATTGCCCTACTTTACAGACGAAGAAAGGGAGGCTCGGCATAGTGAAACCCTTTACCTGAATTCCCCGGAGTTACAATGTCCTGGCCCTGCGTTCTCTGCCTTACCCCACTTGGTACAGCCAAGGTCACCCTGCTGACCTGGCACCATTGTTATCCCCCTTCCATAGGTGGGAAGGCTGACGGCTCATGTAAGTGCACAGCTCATCCAGGACTACACAGCCCACCTACCCATGGCTCCACCCAGACCCCCACCCACCAGCACCTGTACAGGTCCCCCTGTATGCCACAGTGACCCCTGACCGTGTCCCTCTGCCTCAGAGGAAGCTGTGGGCTAGGCTCTAGAATGGCGTCAGGGTGTCGAGAGAGGGTCTTCAGACCAGCAGCTCCCCTACTCCCCTCAGGGCAGAGCGGGTTGTGGCCACCTGCAGTAAGTCTTACAAGCTAGAATGTCACACCCAGTATTAACAGGGCAGCCACCAGGAGCACCCCGAGTTGGAGCCATCTCGCCCTGCCTGGGACGCCAGCACAGCTAGTCTGTTGCTGGAAGTGGGTTAGGGCCTCGGGTGCTCGCTTGGTAGGGCCTGGCGTGGTGAGGCTCCGGGTTGGAATCCAGGCAGTGCATAGCAGGGTGTAACGGCACACGCCGGGATACCCGGAAGGGAAGGGCAGAGGAATCAGAGCTTCAAGGTTATTCCTGCATCTAGTTTGAGGGCAACTTGGAGCGCGCGCGCACGCGAGCGCGAGCGCACACACATGCACGAGCGCACAGGTTCCTATCTCAAAGAGGAAAAAGCTTGCCTGTGGCTTGAGGACTGGTGGGGCCTGTGTCTCACCTTGCACACGTGTGCAGCTACCTCTCTGAACTGTATGTTTTGGTCCAGACATTGGAAGTGTGGGAGGAATTGGGAAAAGTGAGGGGTAAGGAGACCGGGCAGTTCCCGGAGCTGGTGGGGAGCGAGGGGCTGTGGCTGCCGGCCTGTTTCTCACTTGTGCTTCTGTCCCTGCAGGCGAGTCAGTGGCCAGCTCTATGCCTTCCTCCCGCTACCCAAGCCCAGCCGAGCTGGACGCGTATGCCGAGAAGGTGGCCAACAGCCCCCTGTCCATCAAGATCTTCCCCACCAACATCCGAGTGCCGCAGCACAAGCACTTGAGCCGCACAGTCAACGGCTATGACACCAGCGGCCAGCGTTATAACCCCTACCCTCAGCACACCACTGGCTACCAGGGCCTGCTGGCCATCGTCAAGGCTGCGGTCTCCTCGACTGCCGCCACGCCTGCCGGGCACACCAAGAGCGTGCTCAAGAGCGTGGAGGGCAAGCGGACCAAACTGTCACCAGCCACTGTGCAGGTGGGCATTGCACCCTACCCAGTGCCTAGCACCCTGGGGCCCTTGGCCTACCCGAAGCCACCCGAGGCACCTGCACCACCGCCTAACCTGCCTGCGGCAGCCACTGCCACCTCTGTGATCCCTCTGCCGGGCCGGGGCCTGCCCCTGCCCCCCTCAAACCTACCCTCCATCCATAGCATCCTATACCAGCTCAACCAGCAGTGCCAGGCCCCAGGTGTCGCACCGAGCGCCTGTCAGGGCGTGGCTGTGCCCCACCCCAGTCCAGCCAAGCACGGCCCGGTGCCTAGTTTTCCTAGAGTGGCTTACTCGGCCACAGCCGGTCTGCCAGACTGCCGGAAGGGCACAGAACTGAGCCAAGGAGCCACACCAGCCCTGACACTGGCTGGGGCCACCAAACCTGCAGGGTACTCGGAAGGCGGCCTGGATTACCTGCTGTGGCCACAGAAGCCACCCCCGCCCCCACCCCAGCCGCTGCGGGCCTACGGTAGCAGCAGCACCGTCGCCAGCAAGTCCCCAGAGACTTGCAGCGGGAGGGCATTCGAGAGGGCCAACGGGTCGCCCCACAACTGTGGCATGGGGCTGCCCGGCGGCTTCACCGTGGGCCAGTACTTCGCCGCCCCTTGGAACAGTGTTCTGGTGACGCCTACTAGTGACTGTTACAATGCAGCCGCTGCCGCCGTAGTGACAGAGCTGGGGCCAGGAGCTGCCCGGGAGCTAGCCGGGCCTCCTGTTGACACGCTCTCAGGCCTGACCAGCAAGAGCGTGTGTAACACAGCGGTACTGAGCAGCAGTCTCCAGTCGCTGGAGTATCTCATCAACGACATCCGGCCACCCTGCATCAAGGAACAGATGCTAGGCAAGGGCTACGAGACGGTGGCCGTGCCCAGGCTGCTGGACCACCAGCACGCCCACATCCGCCTACCTGTCTACAGATAAGGTCTGCCCTGCGGGTACGTGGACAGATGGACAGGGTGCAGGCGGTGGCAGGCCATAGCACTGGGCAGGGAGCTCGCAGGGCGCCCCGCCCGCCCGCCCGCCCGCCCTGTGACAACAGGGAAGCCAGGCTGGTTACCTCCTCACTACAGTGGGCAGGCAGGTCAACCTCATACACCAGGGCTTCTCCCCCCTCCCCACACTTGCTGCCCCAGGAAGCAGGGAGGGTCCCGGACAGGCTGCAAGGTTCATCCAGGCAGGGAGAGAGGGCCTTCTGCAAACAAGAAGTTCCTTCTGGGTCTCCAGCAGAGGGGTGCTCCTCACCCCGTGTCATACATACACTGGGTCTCTACCCACAACCTCCCGGTCTCAGAAAGGGAGCAAAGGGGATCCGCAGCTCGTCCCTGGGTCCAAAGTGCCCCACCCCCCCAACTAATCCAGGTGAAGACCACCCTGACTCCAGACTCCCAGAGGCCTCAGGACTACCAGCCCCGTTCCTGCTGACCTTTCCCCGACCCACCCACCCTCCCTACTAGGAATCACGCCCGCCCTACTCTGTGCACCCCAGACCAACCTCTCTTCCGTCCCCTCCAGCACATCTCACAGGGCTGCTGGGAACAGCTGGTGCGTGGCTCACACAAGGGCACCTCGCCCAAGGAGACTCCACATGCAACCTAGACTTGTATATTTATTACAGCCGTCTGCATTTCAAGGAAGGGACACCATCTTCCTATCCGCACAAAGATGTCATGGGGTGTGCTAACAAGGGACCTGTAAATTCAGGCTCCATTCGCAAGGACGATCTTGCCTTCTTCACGTGTCGGGGGTCTCCTGGGGACCAGTGGGAGGGTGACCTGGCTATAACTGGAATACCCAATCCAGCTCCTATTCTACACACCCCCTCCCCCAGGTCTGGCCTGCACTGCGGGGCGGGGGAGGGGGTTTAGATAAGCCCAGAAGTCCTCAAGGCCTGCAGTCCCCTGGCCCCGCAGGCCCCAGGCGTTCCGGAAGGAAGCGGTACTGTATCTCTCCAAGGCCTGTCTGAGCACTAAGTGCATTTACAAATCTCTGAGAATGTTTTTTTTTATACTAAAATTGACCGTTATATTCTACTGTGAGAAGTGCGGTCTGTCTGCACTATATTGTTTTAAAAACGAAGAGAAAGAAGAAAAAAAAAAGGAAAACAGTGTCTCAGCTGTGGGTTTGCTGTGAAGCTGTTCTCTCTCGATGGCTCCCCCACCTCAGGGATCTACGGGAGGGAGCCCCAGGGAGCCTTGTGGGGGTGGGGGGTAGCATAAAGGGCGTGCCCTGCCCAAGTTATTACGAAGCTCTTCAAGATGAGTGCTATCTAGAAGATAATGCTATCCCATGTCTTAGGAGTCACCTCACAGGCTGGTGACCAATGGTCCATCCACAGGAGCAAAATCAAACCTGAGCCCCGGTAGCTTTTTTCCCGTTCTGGGGTGGCTCTGAAAACTCCCTATTGGAACTCCTTCCCTAGATCCTGTTGTCACCCTCCCAGCTTAAATGGTGGCAGTGTGGCTGAGAACAGGCTTGCCATCGTCCTGGCCAGCATGGATCATGCAGGCTGACACCTGGCATATACCCATACGCTTGCTAGTCCTGTCATTGGAGCTTGTCATTCACCAGGGACTAGTACCTCCCAGAAACTCACAACATCCTTGTAAGGTGGGAAATCAGCCTGAGCTTACACTCCTGTGAGCCAGTTACCCCCATGGAGAAAGCCAAGAGCACACCTGTCCTACCATCTGCAGGGTGCAGAGCACACCTGTCCTACCACCTGCAGGGGAGCAGAGCACACCTGTCCTACCAGACCTGCAGGGTGCAGAGCACACCTGTCCTACCAGACCTGCAGGGTGCAGAGCACACCTGTCCTACCAGACCTGCAGGAGTCAGAGTGCCCAGCAGATTGGCAGCTTGGAATAGGGGTCCCACCCCCTCAGCACAAGGGCTTCCTTGTACTCTGCCCTCCAACCCCAACCTCCACACCTCTGTGCTGGGGAAATTCAGGGACTCCAATCTGAGGCAACCCCCCCTGCCCCATACAGAACCCTGACCAGAGGTAGAACACTGCTCGCTCCATCCAGGACTTTCTAGTTCAACCAGGCCCTTGGCTGGGGCCACAGACTCCCGAAACCTTGCAGCCACCCCTGGTCTGCTCAGGAAATGGAGACTCAGTATCCATGTGTGGGCAAGACCAGGTTTTTCTGTGTGAAGTTCATGAGCCAGGCACCTCTGCCTGTGGGGTATGGGAGACCAGGGCAAAGTCACAGTAGAGAATCAGCAGGTGACATGGTGACCTTGGTGGCCCCATCAGATGAGGGATGAGATCACACCCATTTCCCAGAGCAAACACAAGGACCCAAGGAAAACAACAGCACCCACACACTGCCTAAAACCAAAGCCAGTGGGACACTCAGAGCCGAGACAGGCGTAGCAGACAGATGGACAGAGAGCTGAGCCCCTTGGCTACACTGAGCTGCTCTGAAGAAGGCTTTCTGCCAATGACCAGTAAAAACCATCAGGGACATCAGGAGTGGTGACAGAGCAGACCACCCTGCTATCAGCTGGGTCTGAGTTCAGAGCACCCCTCAGGGCATGAGCTAGGCCTCCGAGCCCACAGAGCAATCTGCCCCAAGGCTGGGTTGCTTCTCCCTAAGCCTCAGTTTCCCCTCTGGGAGCTGAGGTGACTGACCCAAAGAGCATTCTGGATGCCGTGGCACTGAGCCGTACTTTCACAATGACCCTTTCACAACCAGACAGGACAGCCTCGGGACAGGTATGGTCACCAACGTGACGGAAGGTGACCCACCCACAGTCGGAGGCTCGGGGACTACGCAGAGCGCTCTGCACAGGTGAAGCTCCTGAGCTGCTGAGTGGCTCTCCCATTCCCTCCCCTCCAGACTCCTAGCCGCTCTGTGCAAGGCTGGGGGCAACAAACAGGCTGTGGGTTTTATCTGCCTTCAGCATAAAAGGCTGGCTTGCATGGTCGGGGCTGGATGCTGGGCAGCCAAGGTAATAGCAGCCTCCTCCACCCTCTCCTACCCCAGCTGCTGCTGTCTCTGTTCTGCATGCCAAGAGCTCTCTCCCTGTACTATCTTGGGATCCCATGTCTCCAAGCTGAGCAGGTGGACGGGCATGTGGTACCATTCCTGGCTACAGTGGTAGAGCCACCAGGGGGCGACTTCTGCATCTTACCAGATTGGGCCAGCCAGAGTGGGACAGACAGCAGATCTGACACCTTAGACTCCACCCCCAGCCCTGCCCAAAAGAAACTGCACCCTAAAGACATAGATCACACTGGTACATTAAAGGCTCTGACGAGTCCTGCAGGCTAGATACCCTTTACCATATTAGCCCACTATTCTGTCAACATCTGAACTTAAGGTTTTGTTTTGTTGTTTTTTTTTCTATTGAAGTCCAAGGCTCAGGAAACTCCCTTTGTGCTGCATTGGAGGAGAGTGCCTTCTTCCTGGGCCTCAGTTTCCCTAGTTGTAACGCAGCATTAACGCACTGTGGTGGAGTAAAGATTTGAATCCAGCTGTGGTCAGGGGTCCTGGCTTCAGGTGACTCCACTGTACCCTATCAGGAAGGAAGGATGACCACTCTGGTTGTTCGAGGCAGGAGGGAGCTCACTACATAGCCTGGCCTTGAACTCGTCCTCCTGCCTGAGCGGCCAAGTCCTGAGATCACAGGTATGTCCTAGCACACCCAAATGAAAACAATTTTGAAGAGAAAACTGAGGCCCGGGGAGGGAAGACAGTTTGCCCTTGATCACTGGGAATTTGATCCTAAACCCTCCAGAAACTAGGCCACCTTCTCACAGAACACGGGCTGCAGCCAAGTCCAGGGTTCCAGGTGTTCCTTAGGCCTTTGCTCAGAGGCCCCAGGTGTGACAAATGCTGACCCCAATTATGGCCACTTGGGAAAGTTAGCAACGCACTGGTTGCTGTAAACTTCGACACCTTTGTAGAGGTCCGAGAGAGACTAAGTTTAAAAAACATTTTTGTGGGGCTGGAGATCCTGCTCGGTACAGCACCTGCTTACAAGCTCTGGGTTCCCCCCCACCAAGCTCCCAAGAAGGCTACTAAAGAGTGAGCCCGGTAATAAGACAAAGCTCAGGTTCGAGTCCTGCCTCTGTCACATCCTCACTGTGTATACCCTGGAGTGGTTTCTATCATTTGGCTTTCTCTGTAAAATGGGACTTAAGGCACCATGCTTCCTACCTACATAGTGAGTGACAGAAACTTTGGCTTCACTCACTAAGAGCAGAAAATACATCCTCTCAGATCACGGAACACCTTAAGGGCAGGGTAGCCTAAGGGTTGGCTGAGCCATCAGGAGCTCAGTGGTGCCATCGGAGGCCTTCTACGCTTTTAATCATTGTCTTGGTCTCTACCACAGCATTATAAAGGGAGAGTATTTAGCAGGGGGAGGGGAATGGGGGGGATGGGGCTGGCTTACAATTTCAGAGGCTTTGTCCATTATCATCGTGGCAGGGAGCGCGGCAGCTGTCAGACATGGTACTGGAGAAGTAAGAGAGCTACATCGTGATCCGCAGGCAGAGAAAGGGCAAGAGTAGGCCAGGCATCGGCTCTAGACTTCCCAGAACCCACCAGTCAGTGCCACACTTCCTCCAACAAGGCCACACCCCAAGCAAGGCCACACCCACCGGAGCAAGACAACAGCTACTCTGACAAGGCCTCACCCACCCCAGCAAGGCCACACCTACTCCAGCAAGGTCACACCCACCCAAGCAAGACAACACCTACTCTGATAAGGCCACACCCACCCCAGTAAGACCACACCCACTCTAACAAGGCCACACCCACTCTAACAAGGTCACACTGCTCCCTAAGGTGTGGGTCTCTGCTGGCCACAGTTCTCCCATCCTCTTACCTCCCAACCTCCCTTTTAGGAGATCCCCAGACCTCATTATCCCCATGGACTCCAGGATCCTCAAAAATAAAAGGGTCAGGAGGTACCCAGCTCTCAAGGACATGCTTTCGGGGGCCAGAGTAGAGGTAAAGGCACAGAGGGGAAACTGATCGCCCACCCACGGGAGCCACAGGCCTGGCATGGAGGTCACATCACCCACTCTGGGAGTTCGAGTTTAGACACCCAGCACTCCTCTAAACAGTGAGGATCCTGAAGAGGTAAAGCCTCTCTTGACCCCTTTGCTTTGGTCGCCAATGTATCCGTTATTTTCTAGAAATCTTTAAACCTTGGGGGACAGTGTTCGTCACACATGCTGTACCCCAAATGAATCCCTCCAGAAAAGCAGAGGTCCCTGAAGGGGAGGGGGGTCACCTCAGTGACAGCTGACAGCGTCCCCATGCAGAAGCAACCTGGGGAGGCAGAGGCCATGAGCACGCAGTGCTGGGTTCAAATCTCACCTTCACTGCTGGTGGCCCTGGCGAGGGTCCTGGCATTATAGAGTTCTGGCTGGGGCTTGTCTGGGTTCTGTATCCAGTAACTGTAGCTGACTGCACTATTTAAAACAACCCAACCAACCAACGTGCTGCAGACCTGGCTCAGTGGTTAAGAGCACTGGCTGCCCTTTCAGAGGAGATGGGTTCGGTTCCCACATCCACGCGGCTCACCACCGTCTGTAATTCCTGTTGCAGACCCTCTTCTGGCCCCCATGGGCACTGCGGGGACAACAATGATAAAAATAAATCACTTTTTAAAAAACCACGAGAACTCAGCAGTATCTAAACTTGTTCATTCCTCAGGCATCTGTGGGTTTTTCTGTGAGCGCAGCAGTTGCCCTGGCCACGTGACTGTTCACCAGCCTGTCACTCATCCTTGCCTTAAGGCGGGTCACGAAGGTCTGCTCACATCCCATTGGCCAACACATATCACATGGTTAAGCCTGGTGTTGAAAATTAAGCTCTGCTTGCAGCAGGACTAAGTAAGCCAGGGTCTTGGACTAGAAATGGGGCGTGATGTCACACACCTGCTGTACCTGCACTTGGGAGGTGGAGGCAGGATTGAGAGTTCGAGGCCAGCCTGGGATACGAGGCAGAACTAAAACATAAAAATAAAGGGAAAAGCTGTGCTGCAACCTAGCACACGTGGTACTGGCTAACTTTCCTGGGGGTGGTGGAGATGGCTAGTCCTGCCTTGAGGGGAAAAGTGACTCTAGCCAAAAACTAGGTCTGACCAATGAGAGAGCATTCTGCACCCCCCCCCCCCCACGCCGAGAGTGGCTTAGGATAGGACAGTAAGAGGCAGCCCTGGGTGGATCAAGTTGCCAGCCTCGTGGGCCATTACCTGGGAAGTCCTAAATGGGACAAAACCCACATAAAATCAGCGGCGGCTGAGGCTCAGATGAAGCCGGAGCCCCTGGATCCAGCCATGCCTGAAGCCAGTCCTGCATGGTCGTTTTCCTCAGATGGGCCACTCTGTGAATTGGGAGGCTGAGTTAGGGCGCTGGTTTGCAGCCAGCCCGAGCAAGCTCGAGGCTGATCTGAGCAGCCCAGCAGGACTCAGACACCGATTCATACTCAGACATCTTGTCACATACAGCCGAGAAAGTGTCTACTCCTTCTGGGGAGCATTAGGGCTACCAGCTTAGGCCAGAGAGATGGCTCAGCGTTGCCTTTTAGGTTATTTGAGTTCAATCCTCAGTGTCCACGTAGTAGAGGGAGGAACTGATTGTCTTCTGACATCATGGCGTGTGTACCCCACCCCCAACACACACACGATAAATTTTATTTTAAAAGGTCTGGTGAGATGGATGGCTCAGTGACCCTAGATCCCAGTCCACCTGTGTCACAAGACACACACAAGTCAGTTTAGCAGTCTGTAACTCCAGTTCCAGGGGATCTGCGCCCTCTTCTGGCCTCTTCAGACACTGCATGCCCATGGTAACGTGAAGACATTCGTACATAAAAAAAATAATAATAATAAAATTAAGAGTGCCAACTTTATAAGACTCCCCACAAGATTTAAATGGGGTGACAGAATCCAGAAGGGGTCTGTTAGCAAAGGTGGGATTATACCATCTATGAAAAGCTCTAGAGACCCCTGCAGAGCAGGCACTGGAACCCTGGAGATACAAGAGTTCACGGAGCTGAGGTTCCTGAACAGACACCCCTGCACTTTGTTCAAAGCATGGAAAGGGTGGGGTGCAGCTTGGTGACAAAGTGCTTGCCTAGCATGCTTGAGTCCCTAGATTCCACCCCAGCACTAGAGAAATGGCATGAGCTCCAGGTTGGGGAAAGCAGGTCTACATTACAGTCATAAACTAATTTATGAATTATGATGTCATATCGATGCTACGTGCCCAGAGGTGTCATCAAAGGCCATCGCTGGTTACACATTCCTAGTGAAACAACTAATTCTCAGAGCTTGCCAGCTTGGTGATGCAATACGCAGGGGATAGGAGCTTTGGCTCTCTCGTTCTCCCTGCCCCAAAAGATAGTGTCCCATAGATCACTAGCTTCAGGGGGTGGGGGTGGGAACGAAATTCACAGAATGGCCCCAACCCAGGTGAATCACTTTCACACCACTGTGAAATCCGAAAATTTTAAGCAGAACCATCCCGAGTTGGGGACCATGCTTGGCAAACTGGCATTTATAAGTAAGCCGTGGGACCAGGTGTGGTGTTGATCATGTTCTAACCGTTAGGACAGTTCAGTCTGGCAGGCACTGAGCCCAGGATCCAGTTCATGGAGAGCACACCACAAGGGAGAATCCTTGGCTGCTGGCGGGAGAGGCTGGAGGAACCAGAGTGCTTCAGCTGGGAGAAGGGGGGGTAGTTGGGGGTGGGGTGTAAAACATCACTGGGCTTTTTTTCCCAGTTCAAACAGGGCCTCATGTAGCCCAGGGTTGCCTTGAACTCATTACGTAAACTTGAACCCTTTTTGATTGATAAGTCTCAATAGACAGACCAGGTTGGCCTCCAGGTCACAGAACTCGGTCTGCCCCTGCCTCAAGGCTTGTACCACCACGTCTGGTTAAAGAAAAAAAAAAAGATCCTTTAATGTCCCCTAAATGAAACATAGCCTTTCTTGGTGACATCGCTGAAGGTCACCTGGGAAAAGGACTGTAGCATACCACAGGCTCTCTGGACTCTCCCCACCACCGCCTTCTCCTTTCCCACACTGCTTTGACCCATTAAGAGTCACCAGGCCATTCACTGCTTCCTGTCCGCTGATTGGCCGCCGTGTAAGAAACACGACACAATCTTGGCTAATACTTCAAGAGCACAGGCTAGGCTGAGGGGATCCACAGCACGCGTAGGAGACAGAGGCAGAGGCATCCCCTTCTGTGCTCTGGAGGCACCTGGATCTGGATACATTGTGTCCCTGCCGGAAGCCGGTATGCATGTGGGAGTGCCTGCGCCCCTGAAGGGTCTCACCTGGATGAAATGGAAATTGCAAATGAATCTGTCCTGGAATTAACTGCGTTGGTGCAGTGACTCAGGATTTCCTGGCATCTGGGATGGTAAACACTGTTTTTGTTCACTGGATGCCTGAACCCACACAACTGTGTGTGGCCACTACAGCCACCGTCCTGTCTCTTTGGAGGAATCCCAAGGAGTTACAGTATCTTCATCCCTTATAGTGACCAAAATATAGTCCATCATAAAGGCGTACTTCTTTATCCATTCATCCCTCAACCAGGGAAATGGAGGCTTATGACAGTGCCCCAAGGACTCCAAAAGTTCCTGACGCAAGGCTAGATCCCAGTTCTCTGCTCTGAAAGGAGAGCCGTCTGGAACCTTCTCCCACACATTCTTCACTGTTCCAAATCGGGAGCACCCAAGATGGACAGGGCCCTCCCTGTGTCTCTAGAACCTACCTTCAGGGGATAGCCAGGTGCCATCTTGCCTTCTGTCCAAAGAGCAAGCCCAGAGCTTGGGCTTAAGTGTGCAGGTGTTTCCACGCCAGTCAAGGAAGGAGGACAGTAAACTGTCACTTCTGTCCTGTCCTGTCCCTCTCCTCCCACCCCACCCCCACCCACTCAGGTCCTCACCTGCCCCAGCTGCTTCTGCCCCAAAGCCCAGCTCAAGGGAAAGACCCCTGTTTGGTCATCTGCCCTTCCAGCGCTGCCCTGTGGTTCTGGGGAGGTTCGGCCAGGCTGGTCACCCTGCCTGGGCTCAAACCTGGCATGACACCCAAAGTGTGTGTGTGTGTGTGTGTGTGTGTGTGTGTGTGTGTGTGTGTGTGTACAGTGGCTGCAAGGCATCCAGGGGAGCCGGGCTGTTAGAGAGCCCCAGGGGGTCCACAGGCAGAAGGGGAGGTGGGTCCTCTAGAAGGATGGTGAAGGCCTGGCTTCAGCAGGACACTGGCCAGGACTGGTTGGTTTCCTCATTCTTCTGACAAGGACAGAGGGGTAAGAGACCACATGGCACTCCCCAGCACAAGCCACCATGGCCAAAGGTTAGGAAGAGGGGGAAGCCGGTCTGTCTGGGGCTCCAGCTCTGTCCACTGCAGCCACCTCCTAAGACATCAGTGCTCCCTGTGGCTGATGCAGGAGGATGGGAGGCACTCGCCTGAGCTGGGAGGTCAGAGGGGACATCGGCCAGACTCCTCCGTAGACAGGCTGCAAATGTGTGGGGACCTCTCCCTGTGCCTGGAGAGCACAGTGTCCCACCAGCACCAACCAATGCTTCTCTGTCACCAGCATCACTGCTCCTATCAGTGTCCCTTGTCCCTGACCAGCACTGTGACTCCCTAGAGAGTCACAGTCCTCATTCCTGCCTCCCATAGCACCACTCCATCCTACTCACCTCTCAAACATCTCACACATCCCACCCTCCTCCACCTCCACCAGCATCCCACCCTCCCCCACCTCCACCAGCATCCCACCCTCCCACCTCCACCAGCATCCCACCCTCCCACCTCCACCAGCATCCCACCCTCCCCCACCTCCACCAGCATCCCACCCTCCACCCCCATCAGTTCTGCTCCTCTCACCAGGACCACACCCTCTACCTCCATGGAGTTTACTGGGACCATCACCACCACCAGCAGCCTTTCCCCTGGCACCCACACTCTGATGCTGATTCTCTTTTTCGGAGCTGGGGACCGAACCCAGGGCCTTGCGCTTCCTAGGCAAGCGCTCTACCACTGAGCTAAATCCCCAACCCCTCTGATGCTGATTCTCATCTAGAGTTGTGCAGTTCTCCCAGGACCCTTGATGTCTTGTGCGCCTGCCTCTCTCTCCCACTTCTGACCTCACGCCCACTGTGTCCACCGAGAATAAACAAACATTTATTGAGCACCAACAGCCCCGATCTCTACAAAGTACAGAAGACCCACCCTAGCCCGGGCTGCAGCAGGTCAGATCTGCAGCGGGTCAGGGCTGCAGTGTCCCTGCATGAGCCTCAGCCCTGGCCAGGTTCCAGCTGCAGGTAGACTCCTGTGATGTCATTTTCCTGAGGAGAGCAATAAATAGTGCACAAGAGGGACAGGGGCCTGAGCCCTGTGAGTGGAGGGGCCCTGAGCTGGCTTAGGTGACTCCATGGGAGTGAGACAGGTGGCCAGGAGCCCCGTCCCCCATGTGGGGAGGAGTAGAAATAAGAGCAAAAGTCTTTGTGGGGACCAGAGGGTCCTGGGGCCTCCCCAGAGTCTCCACAGAGGCCCTCACCTCCGAGGTCACGTGTGGGTGTGGGAAGACACAGGACAGATGCTGAAATGTAGGTGGGAGCAAGGGCCAAGCCTGGGCCATTGACCCCAGCCCTGGCATGGCCCCTACAGTGGTGCGTCCTCCGCCCTCCACTTGGGAGCATAACCTTGCTGGTGGCCGTCACAGTTGGGGTTCCCTAGGTTATCCAGGGGGACCACCACTTCATCTGTGCCTGAGTTCTTGTTCAGCTCCACCACGCGGGGCACCACTGAGGACCAGCGATCTGGCAATGAATACAGGGGGAGGGTCAGCAGACCGTGCAAGCATTGTGCACCACTGTGTGCTGAGCACTCCGCGGTAACTCACTGAAAGAAGTATTGGAGGGTATTGTGCGCGCTTTATGGAGGTGAAAATGGATTCAGAGAAGTGGATCCAAAGAAGTCAAGATGCCTGCCCCAGTGCGTATAGGGAGGAATAAAGGTTGAAGGCTGTGGGGCCTGGGGGCCTGGTTACCTCCATGTCTCCTGCGGTTAAGGCTTAATAAAAAAAAAAAAAACCAAAAAAACAAAAAAAAACCCAAACCAGAAAGGACTTGTCCTCCACAGGGCTGCGCAGAATCTCTCCTGTCAGGCAGCTCCACTATCAGGCCTCAGTGGAAACCCACGGCGGCAGGGAGCGCCCCCATCCTCCCATTCGTGGATAGAACTGCTCAAAACAACCCCAGTTCCTCACCACCACCTCCCCTCCCCTCCCCTTGGTGCCACACTCACCCCTGCGGAGGCGCCCCATGGTATGGGAGAAGCCATAGTACTGGTAGATCTCGCTCTTGCCGGGGTCCTCGTTAATGATGCCCAGGTTCTGGTTCCAGTGAGACCAGTTCACCTCGTCCACCCTGGTGGAGAGGAGATTTTGGTGGGGGAGGGGAGTGTTGCCACATCCTGCCCCATCCCCAGGTCATCTCTCTGCGTCAGCATTTCCAAGCATGCCCTCCTCAGAGAACCAGATCTCCCCTCCAGTCACTTTCTACATCCCCACTAACTACATTGGCAACCCTGGGCAACTCTCATCACTGTTTCCCAGGCTCCTCAGCGCTCATGCGCAATAGCTCCCTCTTCACTCCTCCCTGCTTCTGTGACCTACCGCCGCTTTGGGTTTGCTTGTTCTGGGCATTTTCTATCAATGGAACCATAAGTCATGTGACCTTTCACGGATGGCTTCTTTCATTTAGCAGGTTTTTAAGGTCCATCCATACTGTAGCAGGGGTTGGAACTTTTTTTTTTTGGTTCTTTTTTTTTTTTTTTTCCGGAGCTGGGGACCGAACCCAGGGCTTTGTGGGCCTTGCGCTTCCTAGGCAAGTGCTCTACTACTGAGCTAAATCCCCAACCCCCGGGTTGGATCTTTTTAACGGCCAAATAATATTCCACTGTATGGATATACCACGGTCTGATTACTCATTCCTGGATGGGCGTGTTCCTTGATACCATTTCCTCTTTTGATTAGGGCATCAGTAAAGTCTGGTGACAGTCTCCCAGGACAGATTTGTGCATTTTAACATTATTGTTTTGTTCTTTTTCCCTACAACTTCCATTTGTTGAGCAACTGCATACTGTACTGAGCAAGGGAGACGCATTTGCTGGTACCATTTTACTGATGAGGAACTCAGGCTTCGCGGGGCTTCCTTTCCAAAGATTAGGACACTGGCAACAGCATCAGTACTAGACTAGAGGGGGTGCTGTTACCACCCCATTCCACAGATGAGCAAAGCGACTGGACCTGTCTCCCAGGGGCACGCTATACTCTGCTCTGGCTGGCAAGCCCTTATTAAGGAGCAGTTTGCCTTCTGACAAAAGGGGGCGCACTTGGAATGTGGGTCACTCTGCAGAGGAGTTCGGGAGTCCCAAGCCCCCAAGTTGATCATCTCTCAGTCTCCCCATTTCAGCCACAATACCGAGCCTCACCCGTAGGTGGCAGACATAGGAGCAGAGCCGGCTCCATCTCCAACAGCCTCATTGAGGGCCCATAGAGCCTCAAGGCAGCACCACATCCCAGCGTGTATAAAATGCCAGCTTGAAAGTTCTATATGCCCAAGGAGGTGGGGCCATCATTGTGCCCAGCTCACAGGTGTAGGGACTGAGGCTGAGAGACTTGCCCAGGGTCACCCAGCACCTTAGCTTGTCCTCCCTGGAACCTGGCCCTCTAGACCTCACCTGAAGCACCACCTGCGGTCTGGAGTGCCATCCGAGCTCTTGCCCACTGTCACCATCTCTCCGGAGCGGAAGGCCTTCCTCAGGAACACAGGGAAGGAGCGCTCGATGTCCAGGATGGTGGTGGCCCACTGCCAGAGGAAGGTCACAGGTGCTAAGTTTCCCCAGCAGACATCAACCACGGGCCAAATAAACTCCCTTTTCTCCATTAAGACAGGGTCTCATGTAGCCCAAGCTAGCCTCAAACTCCCTGTGTAGCTAAGGCTAGCCTTAACCACCCACTTTCCCCCCCATTAACACAGGGTTTCATGTAGCCCAGGCTAGCCTCAAGCTCCTTGTGTGGCTAGCCTTGACCACCCATCTCTCTCACCTTCACCTCCTACATGCTGGGGTATATGCGTACACTGCTGTGGGTTCTTATGAATGCTGACCTAGGTGGGCGGAAAATCAGCCTCAGGGGCCTCCTGCCTAGAACAACCTCTATAAACCTGTTTTTCCAGGGGACCAAATATGAGAGAGCAAAGCAAAACAGACCTAGGGGCAGGTTACCATTGCCCGTACCCCAGTCGTCCACAGAAGGGCCAGGAGCTGGAATTTAAAAGGGGTTGGGGAGGGTCCCTCCACCTTTTCACCCTAACATTTTTGAAAACAGGGTGGTCTGGGGCGACTGGGACCCAGAGAAGTAGCAATGTGTGAAAGCTATGAGCAGACCAGAGAGTGGGGGTAACCTTGGGTTTGACATGCACCGTGAATTTCCAGGTGGATACACATGGCCCCAGAGTCTGTTTCCCAGAATCTCAAAGAACCCCCCTTAGGGGTTCTCCATCCCTGAGCGGTGGGCCAGGAACTAAGCAGATAAAAGCCACCCCCAGGAGAATGCTGAGAACCGCCACAAGGGGGCGCCGCAGACACACTTTGACGTTTTAAACCTAGTGCTCCATCATCTTCCAACTTGTTGGAGACCCGGTCTTGTGTGCTGTTGGTACACCAGCCTAGCTGGCCTGCCTTCAGAATTCTCCTGTCCCAGCCTCCCATCCTACCATAGAAGCTAGGGATATCTCTATATAATCTTATAGATTATAGAGGAGTGAGCTACCACAAATGGTTTGAAACATGGGCTTTATAAAATGGTTTGGGGGGGCTGGAGAGATGGCTCAGTGGTTAAGAGCACTGATTGCTCTTCCAGAGGTCCTGAGTTTAATTCCCAGCAACCACATGGTGGCTCACAACCATATATAACAGTGTCTGATGCCCTTTTCTAGTGTGTCTGAAGAGAGCGACAGTGTACTACTCATAAACATGAAATGAATAAAAGAAATCTTTAAAAAAAATGGTTTGGGGGATCCGAACTCGGGTCCTTTTGCTTGTTGAGTGGCAAGCACTTCACCAGCCCCTGGTCTCATTTCTGAATCAAGGTGGGGCATCGGCTCAGCGTAAAACCCATTAAAATGACCGTGCTGCCTGCTGTGTCTTGAGCAAATGCCTGTGTCCATGGGCTTCGAAATGTGGGGCACTCATTGTAGCCAAGATTAAGGTTAGATGAGGCCTGTGGTATGCGCCCATGAGGCAGCACCAGAAAAGAGACTCAAGCTAAGAGGCCTGCTCTGCGAGCAGCACAAGCCCTCCACCACGGCCAGATGAAGCAAGAGGGCTCTTGGCAGACACGACACCATACCTGAACTTCCCAGCCCCCAAAGCCGTGAACCAAGTGATTCTCCATTTTTTTTTAAAGGCAGAGTTTCTCTGGGTAACAGCCTTGGCTATTCTGGAACTCACTCTGTAGACCAGGCTGGCCTCGAACTCACAGAAATTCATCTGCCTCTGCCTCCCAAGTGCTGGGATCAAAGGCATGGGCCACACCACACTACCCAGAATCTATATTCTTTATAAATGACCCTGTTTTAGGGATTTATGTGACGGGGACTGAAAACAGAAGCAGGCTCTCTGAGCATGCTCAGTGCTGACAGCTGACTCTCTGAGCATGCTCCGTGCTGACAGAGGTCATGAGGTCACGCAGAATGGAGCCAGCTGGGGCCCCTGAATTGCACCACAGCTGAAATGAAGGGCACTAAACTGGGGTGGGGGGTGGGGAGGGGGAAATGAGGCCATTCTAAAACAGCGGCCTCACCAGCCTGTGGTAAACATGGAAGGTGGAAGAACACTCCGAGCGGCCGACCTCACCTGCAGCTTCCAGATGTGCTTGCTCTCCTTGGACACCTGGCCCACCGTCTCACCCATGAGGGCGATGAGCATGTTCAGCAGGAGCACGAAGGTGAGGATGATGTAGGTAACCAGCAGGAGAATGAAGACCACGGGGTACTTAGCGCTGCTCAGCATCTCCAGGTCGCCCATGCCGATGGTGAGCTTGAAGAGGTCCAGTAGGAAGGCGCTGAAGGTCTCGCTGTCCCGGCACGCGGGGTATGAGGGCACCGTGCAGTTGCTCTGGTCCTCGTTACAGACCTTCATGTTGGTGCACGGATTCAGGAGGGTGACCAGAGCTGCGGGAGGGGCGGGAAGGCTGAGAGGTGCTACCCCACTGGATGGGGATGAGGGGTACGCACCGGTCGGCCAGCAGGAAGCCAAGCCACTGCTCTCTCCCAAAACTCTCTGAGGAGTTAGGGATTTTCAGAATGGAGTCTAGAGCTACCCAGCCCCCATCATTTTCTCTTAGGGCACATGTGGCACCTTCGAGTGACAGGAGGGTGGGTGTGCCAGCATCCAGTGGGTGGAGTCAAGGATGCTGCTACATCCTACAGCTCATAGGACAAGGATAGCCAGACCCCATCTGTCCCCAGAAGCCCTTAACACAGCCTGTTACTTGCAGACTCCATGCAGGGTCCTCCTTCCCTCCACACTAGCCAGAGTGGAAGCACAAGACTAATTGCCCTGTCTTGCTAGTCCCAAAGGCCCTACTCTAAGAGCCCCTGTGCCTGCAACAATTCCAAGCTGTTCTCACCATCTTTTCCTGCTAAACCCAGATGATAGCAACTAGCCACCAGGGCAGGGAGGCAGACCTCAGCAGGGGAGTCTGGGAGGCTGCACTGCCTTCAGCTAGAGAACATAGTGAACACTTTTCAATCCACACACCGATGCAATCTAATTGTGTAGTGGATGCCCAAACAGTGTATGTGTTTTGAGACCTGATCTACATCCAACAGAAAAAAAATCATTCTGTGATCCATTAGTAATGTCTGCTTTGGGCACAAAAATGAGTGACAGGAGCATGTGTGCTCTGTGTTATATCTGGCCCTAACCTGTGACCTAGTGTACCCAACCTGACCTGTAAGTTTCAGCTTCAGTTTGCTTCACAGAAGTAGCTCACATCCCATTTCCGCATTGACTGGCTTAAAACAATGTTTTCATTACATTCGTTTACTTGGGTGTGCCTATGGGCATGAGCATCTACACACCATGGCACACATGTGGGGACAAGAGGACAAAGTTCATGAGTCAGGTATCTCCTTCCAATCTATGGGTCATGGAGGTCAAACTCAGGTCATCATGCTTGACAGCAAGCGCTGTTACCCATGGAGGCATCTCACTGACCGCTGACCTTTGGACACCTGTGGCTTTACATGGCCTCTCTGACCTGAGACCGATCCTCTGTAAGTGGAATGATGAGCCTTTCACTTTTCAGGCTTGCTGGGAGGGGGAACGCAGCTTGGCTGGCCTTGGCCCACACATAAGGATCTCAGGCAGGGATACCCATTTCCTCCAGCCCATGGTGGCTTCCCTATAGCCCTAGTTACTGCCACCAGCACCCCAGGCCCACACTCACCTGAGGCATAGCCAATCATAAAAAGCAGGTAGACCAGCAGAAAGCGGAAGAGGTCTTTGAAGAGGATCTAACACCGGAGAGGGGCTGGTTAGGGGTATGGTGGAGGAAGGGCACACAAAGGTTTCTCAGCTCTCCACTCCTGTCCCACCTTTCTCTCCAAGCCCCACCCTGTGCCACCCCATGCTAGAGCCCACTGTCCCCCATGCCCACACCCTCAGGTCAGGCCACAGAACAGGCAGGCTGAGTCCAGTGCAAACCTTCTGAATCATGATGCTGTAGGTCCCTGTCAGCTTCAGCCCACGGGTGAAGTAAAGGGCATTCATCCAGCCCAGGACCAGGGCAAAGACCATCACAGCCAGATAGGCCTCGATCCCTGCCAGGTAGAGCGCCGCAGACACAACCACCAGCACTGAGTAGATGAAGCTGCAGGGCAGCAGAGAGGGTGAGAAGGGTGGAGTAGGGAGGGGATGGTGAGATGGTGAATGAGGAGGGAGACTTGTCCTCAAGCCCTTTGGGGCGCCAAGAAGTCCCAGTGTCTTCAAGACCCCAGAGGAGAACAGTAGAGGCCTTGGCATCTCGGTGTTCAGTTAATGAAACCGCTCGATTTCCTTCTGCTTTCTGACAAGCTCTCTCTATTGTGTATCTCTGGCTATCTTGGAACTTGCAATGTAGACCAGGCTGGCCTCAAACTCACAGAGATCCACCTGCCTCTGTCTCCTGAGTGCTGGGATCAAATGCATATGCCACCATCACCTGGGTCCAGACACTACAAGACCCCAAAGCCTTCTGGAATTTTTAACAAAGATTCAGAGGGCTGGAGAGATGGCTCAGTGGTTAAGAGCACTGACTGTCCTTGCAGAGGGCCTAAGTTTGATTCCTAGCACCTGTATTAGGCAGCTTACTACGGCCTTTAATGCCAGGTGATCTGATTACCCTAATGACGCCTCCTGAACATACATACACATGAATAAGTGATAATTAAAAGAAAATGGTAAAAAAAAAAAAAAGAAAAGAAAGATTGATTCAGAGTTCTGTGGAGATTTTATGGCTAAATTTCATTGTTGGAAAAGATGTAGCACACATACACTGATTCCCACATTTTGTGACCTAGGCAGACATCAATAATCGATGGCTGCACTTCTCCCCACTAAACATAGTGTTACAATTCTTTTTTCTTTTTAAAGATCTATTCATTTATTATATATAAGTACACTGTAGCTGTTTTCAGATACACCAGAAGAGGGCATCAGATCTCTTTACAGATGGTTATGAGCCACCATGTGGTTGCTGGGAATTGAACTCAGGACCTCTGGAAGAGTAGTCGGGTGCTCTTAACCGATGAGCCATCTCTCCAGCCCCCAGTGTTACAATTCTTAATCACAAGCAGACACTAGCATTCAATCACCAGCGTTAAGAGGTCAAAATTCTTTCTCTCCATGGTATGGATCAACCTTGACCTTGCCCAGTTGTTTGATTATGACTGCCCACTTGGATGAATTAATTCCTGATAGCGTCCCTATCTGCTCTCCCCACTACCTGGATGACCACCTTCACCCAGAAGTGTTTGCCCCGAGACTTCTACTCACTAGAGCAACTGGAAGGAGCCATCGACGAAGAGAGAATTCACTCCAGGGCATTTCTTCATGAACAAGTCTTTGATCTGGAAGAGAAGAGATGGTGAGAGGAATATGGAGCCAGGAGGAGTTGGGGGAGGACGGGGAAGGGACAGAAGGGAAGGGAACAGAGTGAGGGAGAGAATAGAAGCCAGACTGGAGTAGGAGGGGGAGGGGAGGGGAGGGAGAGGAGGAAGAAGGAGGGGAAGGTAGAAGAGGGAGAACAGGAGGAGGGAGGAAAAGAGGAGAAGGAGGAAGGGGAACTTGGCAGGCAGCTGGCTCTGGGGCCAAGCACTCACACTGGTAAAGAAGAACAGGACTCCTGTGAGGAGCGTGATGACCTCACCAGCCAGCCTCAGGTAGTCCACCGTGGTACGGTAAGGGTAGGGTGGCTGAGGGGGGGAGCAGATGCAGCAGGTCTTCACCTGCCCTCAACACCAGTTCCTCGCTGCCCCAAACATCTGTGTCCTCAGCAACTTCCTCTCCTGTCTCCCCCAGAGTCTCCTCCTCCCAGCCATCAGGGTGCTGGGGTATCTTCCTCCCCACCCCAAGCTGTCTTCACTCCCCTGCCACAGAGGCTGCTCCCATGCCCGTCTCCCCAGCGAGCACTCACCGTGCCCTCCAGTGGCTGATAGTAGGCTGTGAGGGTGAAGATGACCATGGCACACAGATAGGAGACAACGTTGATGTAGAAGGACACGGCCCCGAACTTACGCCACTTGTCCCTCAGCAGTTCGTTAATGGGCTCCACAGCCAGCATCTCATGGCGGTTCTGGGAGAGACAGGGGGTCAAGACGACCTGCCCCATACTAGGGATCTAGGCAGGTTCACTGCAGCACAGCCCCGCCTCCTAAACCATTCTCCAGCGAGGCCCCACCTCCTGAGCCTTCCTCCAGCGAGGCCCCACCTCCTAAGCCATTCTCCAGCCAGACCCCGCCTCCTGAGCCATTCTCCGGCGATCCGCCAGGAGCTTAGCGCTCAAGACGGCACAATTCCACCTCAACCAATCCTTCCTTACTATTCAGTAGTACCACAGAACCAGAAAATTCTTTAAAGAACATCTACTCTAGGCTGCCAAGATGGCTCAGCAGGTAAAGGCGCTTGCCGTGCAAACCTGGGGACCTGAGTTCAGTCCTCGAAACCCATGTAAAGGTGGAAGGAGAGAACAGACCTCACAAAATTGCCGTCTAGCCTCCATATGTACACTGTGCCACACGCGGTGTTTACACACCCACACACTAACAACAAGAACGTCTATTGTAGCCAGGCCTGGTGTCAACCACTGGTAATGATAAGACTGAGGCAGGGGGGTCATAAGCTCATGAACTACAAAGCAAAAGACTCAAAAAAAAAAAAAAAAAAAAAAAGCTGCAGGACTGAAGAGCAAGCTCAGTCGCTGGGAGCACTGGGCTGGGAGTACTAGCTGCCTAGCAGGGAACCCGGACTGGTTCCAGTATCCACAAGGTGGCTCACAACCATCTTGAACTCCAGATCCAGGGGATCCAATGCCCTCTTCTGGCCTCCATGGGTACTGCACATATGTCACACGCACACCCATATAAGCAAATCATAAACATAAAAGTCAAGAATTGGGGCTGGGGATTTAGCTCAGTGGTAGAGCGCTTACCTAGGAAGCGCAAGGCCCTGGGTTCGGTCCCCAGCTCCGAAAAAAAGAACCAAAAAAAAAGTCAAGAATTATATTTTTTAAAAACATGGGGGCTGTTTAGAGGGGCTGGAGAGATGGCTCAGTGGTTAAGAGCACTGACTGTTCTTCCAGAGGTCCTGAGTTCAAATCCCAGCAACCACATGGTGGCTCACAACCATCTGTAATGGGATCTGATGCCGCCTTCTGGTGTTTCTGAAGACAGCAACAGTGTATTAAATAAATAAATAAATAAATAAATAAATAAATAAATAAATAAATCTTTGGGAAAAATGGCCTAGAGAGATGGTTCTGCACTTGCTGCTCTCACAGAGGACCCAGGTTCCCTCGCCAGCACCCACATGACAGCTCTCAACTATCTATAACTCCAGTTCCAGAGGATGCTCTCTTCTGGCCTCTCCAGGCTCCAGGCATGAATGCAGTACATAGACATACCTGCACACGAAACGCCCACACACAGAAAGTGAAAGTTAACAGAGGGTAGGGGAACACCAGGCATGGTGGCTCATTCCTTTAATCCAAGCACTGGGAAGGCAGAGGCAGGCGGATCTCTGGGTTTGAAGCCAGCATGGTCTACAGAGCAAGATCAAGGCCAGCCAGGAACACAGTGAGACATATGGAGGCTATACAGTGAGATCTTGTCTCAAAACAAAACGCAAGGGGTTGGGGGTGTATCACAGCGGCAGATCACTCGCCTAGCAAGCAAGCACAGGGTACTGGCTTGGATCCACAGCACCACAAAAAATGAATTCTCCCCTTCTCATGTTCCCCAAATTCTGGTCTAACTGAAAGTATAAATCTTGGTTCCACCTTCAGGACATCAAATCAAGGAACGGGTTTGGGATATTTAGCTCAACAACAATACAGAGTTGGTGTATTCCTCACACAGCCAGACATCAATAATCAAGCGCTGCACAATGGTGTTCTACACAGTTCTCCTGGTAGGCCCTGGAGGTGGATCGGTTTGCATCAGAGATGCTACATCTGCAAACCTGGATCTATACGACGATAGATTCTCATCTCAGGGATGAGGGATGAGGCACTCGATGTCAGAGTCACCACAGGCAGGGCTGGGAGGCAGACTGCCCACCCTTACCCCTCCCCCGACAGGTCCAGCATACTGTCGGTCTAATGGCTGGGAGTCCCATGACATGAGCACAAAGGGGCTACTGTGTATGTTCCTCAGAGTTAAGGGACTGACAACAGAAGAATGACACGCTAAATACCTGAGCATTTACTTACACGCCTAGGCACAGGGAGAGCATTTCCTGACGCCAACCGATATTTGCAAAAGCCTGCTAAGGCTTGAACAGGGCTTACAACCGTGTGTGACAACAGCTGACAGAACTGTTTCTGCATGAGGGTTTTCTAAAACTGGCTCATCTGGTCCCCCAACAACCCCAGGCGGTATACATCGTCCTCCCCACATTACAAATGAGAAAGCTGACTCAGAGAGGTTACGCCACTCGCCCTGGGTCACACAGTAAATATATGACAGAGCCACGATCCCCAACCTGTCCCGAAGCCCACCCTCCACAGACCCTAGCTGCTGGAGACTGTCCTGAATGCTTAGTCAACAATGATCACCCACTCTGGGTCACAGAGCCCACAGCCCTATGGTCCTGGTCTGACTCGGCCACAGCCACCCTCCCTCCCCACCCCAGTACCCACCTCGATCTTGCTGTTGTAAACCAGGATCTCCAGCACGGACACTTCCTCCCCGCACGTATCCAGGGAGGAGAGGTCGTAGAGAGAAGAATACACAGGCCCGTAGGCCCAGTCCTTGAACTTGCGAGACAGGTGCCGTGTGTCCTCATCTGTCACCTCCCGTCGGATGATGTGCTGAAAGACCTGCAGAGGGGACGTTTGCTCACAGACAGACAGACGCTTGGTAGAACATATGTGGAAGATTGACATGTGACTGACTGACAGACAGACAGACAGATAAATACATAGTAGACATGATCCGTAGACATAAATGATAAACATGATAGAAAGGTTGATAAATGGATGCCTGACAGACAGGTAGAAAGGCAGACAGACAGACAGACAGACAGACTTTCAGTGCTGGGATAGAACCCAAGGCCTGGAACATGCTACACTTCTACTGAGACCCCGCCCCTTAAGTTACCCAAGTTGGCCTTGAACTTGCTCTGTCGCTGCTGCCTGTCATGAACTTTTGATTCTCCTGCCTCAGCCTCCTGAGTCACAGGGGTCACAGGCTGACCACTGAGCTGGGGTTCTAGGATTCTGCTCCACTGTGGTCAGTCCCACACTGCTTCCTAAACATCCACCATACCCCCAGCTCTTCATTAAGAGCCATACGTGGCTCCCCTCCTTAAACGGTCACAGCAGTGCTCCACCACACAAGGAAACTGAGGCACAGAGGGGCGGGGCCTGGGCCTCCCTCCCCCACACACACTAGGAAGCACTGAAAACCACACACAGCCCTGTTCCTAACTGCAGGCTACTCTGGCCTGATTCTCAGGGCAGCGGTGCCTCCCATGGGTCAGCCCAGCAACGTCTGAAGAGACATCTGGTTGTCACAATACATCATGTCACAGGGTGCTACTGGCAGCTAGTAGATCAAGGCCAGGGTGTCCCACAACACACAGTATCCAGTGCCAGGGCTGGGAGTCCTCCTCCAGGCTGTCATGAGAGCCAGAGAGAAGCAGGTCCAGTGTGGGGAGTCAGCTGGCCAGGGGCCGTGGGACTTAGTTTACCTCAATGACTCATCCTGACTGATGGAGGTAGGGTAGGAAGCACCAGTGGGGATGACGTATGTGGTTCTAGATAAAGCTGAGGGTCCTGGCTTGTTGCTAGGGGGGTATAGCAAGTTCTGGAGTTATGATGCTTGCTCCCTCGAGGGCTTGCAGGGATGGGTTAGGGGAGCAGGGGGCGATGAATGTCAGCGGTAGCTCCCGGGGCATCTGGGCCCACTCACCCCGATCTTGCCAGTCTTGGCAGCCATCATGAGGGGCGAAAGACCGTCATTGTTAAGCACAGTCTCCAGGTTGCTGTCTGGGAAGAGGCGGGAGCACTTGAGAAGCAACAGGTCATACATCTTGGTGACAAACTTGGTGTTCTCTCGGGTGTTGTCAGCGATGGCCACCAGCGCGTGGAGCACCGTGTTGCCTCTGGAGTCCTGTCGCCTCATATCGGCTTTCTTGTGAGGGTTCTCTGTCAGGTAGTTGACGATGTGCGGCTGGTTGGTGCAGGCTGCCAAGGACAAGGGCAGCTCCCCTGGGGCCAGAGAAACAGAGGGTCAATGAAGGGGACCAAGGTGGGACTTTGACGGGATGGGGACAGATGCCACCACCCACTCCACATAACTGTGGACAGGGCTTGGGGCAGCTCATGGTGACTGCTGGAGAGGTGGGGGTGGGTGGGTGGCTATTTAGGGACATGGCCCATGCAACCAGGAAGCTGTGGGTCTGAAGTCCTGGTGGCAGGACTCTGTGGGACTTGGGCTCTGAGTCCCATGTCAAGTGTGGTGTTAGCAGGACTGACATTCAGAATATTTTATGGGTCCAATTATGGCAACATGGTGGTAGTTTGGACTGTGAGGTCCCGGCCCTCGTACAGTGTTAGTTGGACCAAAGAACACTTGCATAGTGGGGTGCTAGGAGCTGATACCCCATAAAAGTCCCCAGAGCTCTCCCGACCTCCAGCTACAGATGGGGAAACTGAGGTTCATGTAGTCAGTCATGTGACCAGGATGAAGCAAGATGAGGATCTGCACCCAGATCCCTTCTGAACTTTATCCAGAGCTCCGGCTCCAAGGCATGGCCTCAGCAAGTGGGACAATGGGGACCCATGCTATAGGGACCTGTGAATCAGGACCCGTGGCACCCGGCTCTGGGTATGCAGAGTCACCAGGGCTGCAGACACTGTAGGTAGATGTCTATATGCAGGTGAGGGCTGGCACAAGTTAGGTCAAGACCATGATTGGACAGTAAAAAAAAAAAAAAAGTAAGGCAGGGACAAAGTTTTTGTAAGACAAGAGAAAAGGGAAAGGGGGAGAATCAAGATGTTGATGGAGGGCGACCCAGATCCGGGTGGTCTTGAATGGCCCTAGGTATTATGTATATTTTTTAAGGGATGGACTTCTACAGGTCAGTTTATCTTATCTAGGTGGGCTGCTTATATCCTTATCAATTGGTCATGAGTTTACTGTGTGGATGTATTGTGGATTGAAATTTTAACATACAAATCTGATTGTTAAATTACAGCTTACTGAGTCTTGGTTTTACTGGGTGGTTGGGAGTTTATACCTTAACTACCAGGGAGTGGTTGCTGGGAGTGTGGGCAGAGTCCGTGGCAGGGAGCCGCGATAGGCCAGCCACTGCTGGACTTCTAGAGCCCTGACTTTAGGTTAGTTCCATATGGCCCTCCGGTGACAGAACTAACTCTAGAAACCAGCATGGGAATGGCTTGTGGACCGCCTGGGCCAGAGAGTACTTGGGGGCAGCGTGGAGCCACTGAGATGAATTACTGTTAGTCCTACATGGCCCTATGGTGCCGGAACTAACGCCAGGGAACCACCGCTCAGGTTAGCGAGTACCAGGGGGGCAGCTGGATAAAGACCGCACCACACGCTGGATAAAGATGATAGCCCGTAGTGCCATGTGGCCCCAAGGTGCCAGCGCTGGCACGGGGATAAAAGGTTACCCTTTTTCAAATATTTACCACAACAGGCACCGCCTCTCCCTTGTCTCCACCCCCATCCGCCTACTCACCAAAGTAGAAGTAGCCACCCTCATCCTTGGGCTGGAAGAACCGCCCTCGGGCCTGCGCGTGCACATCGGCTCCCTGGGCCACCAGGAGCTCCACGTAATGCTTGCAGCGCCGTTCAATGGCGATGTGCAGTGCCGTCTGCCCTGGGGAAGAAGGTAGCCAGGCTTGCTGAGGGGTCCGGGTCTGCTACCAGATGTGCAAAGTGGGCCTAAGGACCTCAAGGCCAAGGCTTGTCCTGCAATCGCCAGAAGGCGGTGTGTAGGGTTGACGTGGGATTTGGGGTGCACGACAGGCAGAGCCAGGAGCGGACTTTTAAGCTCACGGGGTGAACGACTTGTAGGTTCCAAGGGCAAAAATTAGACACACAATCTTTAATCCCGGGGGGCACAGAAGCCTCCTGACCTCAGACTTTGGACTGCTCGCCGTATGATATGTAGGCTTTGAGGACTCTCCTAAGTCAGGAGAAGCGCAAGCTTCTTGCAGGCCACGGATTTGAGTCCATGGCCAACCGGGTCAGCCAAATCAACCCTTGGAGACCAGAGTGGTGCTAGGCGTCATGGTTAAACCACTCCAACACAGCCTAGAACTTCACAGACTACGAATGTCGGTATTTTGCAGACTTAGGCCTTGTTTCAGAGACTCTCTGAATGCAGGAGCACAGAGCTGGTGCACACGACACGTCTACCTCCCAGAATTGAAGACGCAACACCATGCTCGGCAGAGCCTCAAGGGGCCTAAGGGTCCACCCACACCGCCTCTAGGCTTCAGTTTTCTAGCTCTCGGGGAGGGGGGGGGGATACCAGATAGCAATGGGTGTCGCATCTCGAAGGCTCGGAATCTCCCATTCTGAAGTTCAGAATAGCAAAGTGTGAAAGGTGGATGCCGCACTTTCCTTTTTTCCTTCCTTCCCTCGTTCTTTCCTTCCTCCCTTCCTTCACTCACCCCTCCAGTCACAGCACATCTGCACTTCACGCCAGACCTACCTCGGTAGTAGATGTCTCTGAAGGGCGAGTTGATGAACTCCCGCATGTTGCCCGTGCGTTCCGCAATGTCCAGCAACACTGGGATGGTGTCGTTTCGGCCATTGCTTAAGTTCAGAAGTGCCTTGGGCAGGCAGGTCTTCCCTGTGGACGGTTCTGACAGAAAGGGGAAGGGAGAGAGAGAGAGAGAGCTCAGAACCTAGCTGTGAATTTGGGACAAGAACAGGAGCCCAGGCCGGGCTGCCGCACCTGCCTGAGATGTCTTCTGCCTGCTCGGTGGGGACACAGCTCCCTCTGTCTCTCACGGTGTCCGTGAACTTACAGCAATAGATTCGCTTTTACATATAGAAAGCTACAGCCTATAGACCGGCATGGACTTAATCATAGTTGGGGAGATTTCTCTGTTACACAGCATCTCATTATGAAGCCCAGGCTGGTCTTGAACTCTCAATCTTCTTGCCTTGGCTCCCAGAATGCCGGGGTTACAGAGTTGTTCCACCCTGCACTTGAGGGAAGTTTAAAATGTCTATTTTATTTATGTGTGTGGGCACATGGCATGCACGTATTATACACCATGTATAGTCACTGCCCATGGAGGTTGTATGCAGGTATTGGATCCCCTGAAACTGAAGTTACACATGGCTGTCGGCCACCACGTGGGTTCTGGGGACTGAGTTCAGGTCCACTGCAAGAGCAACCAGTGCTGTAACCACTGAGCCGTCTCCCCAGTTCATAGAAGGAATTTTTTTTAAAGGGCTTTGAGATCTGAGTAGATGGGAACAGAGAGCTAAAAACCAACCAGGCTGGGAAACAGAGAGGTGTGCTTTGTGTGTGTGTGCGCGCGCGCGCGTGTGTATGTGTGTGTGTGTGTGTTTAAAAAGTCAACCATACAGCTTGTTGATTTTTTGTTGTTGCTGTTGTTTATTTTGAGACAGAGTCTTACTATATAGCCCAGGCTGTCCCGGAACTCACTCTGCAGACCAGGCTGACCTTGAATTCAGAGATCAGCCTGCCTCTGCCTCCCGAGTGCCAGGATTAAAGGTGTGAGCCACCACTGCCTGTCTCGTACAGCACATCTTAACGACAGGACCTGTCAGAGCCTGTCTCCCTCCCTCTGTACGTCCTATGTGTACACGTTTGTGTCTCCGTGGAGATCTCAGGTCAGCACTGGGGGCTGCCTCATCCCTCTCTACCGTACTTTCCAGACAGGGTCTCTCCCTGGGTCTGCAGCTCCCTGGCTCAGGGAGGCTCTGGGGGTCTATGTGCTGCTCCCCACCTCCTCAAGAGCTGGGATTCCAACATGTGCCACCTTGCCTGGCTTTTTCTGTGGATGCTAGGATTTGAACCCAGGTCCTTCTGCTTGCACAGCGTGTACTTTAATCACCGAGCTTGTGAGAGTCTTTAGCAACTCTAAAAGCAAGACATGTCAGACAGCACCTGTCTACCCATGGGAAGCCTGTGGCATTTACCCGCGAGGTATCTACTAGTGTCATTAGAGGGGTGTAAAGGGCCACAATGGGGCTGGAGAGATGGCTCAGTGGTTGAGGGCACTGAGTGCTCGTCCAGAGGTCCTGAGTTCAAATCCCAGCAACCACATGGTGGCTCACAACCATCTGTAATGGGATCCAGATCCAAAACCTTCTTCTGGTGTGTCTGAAGACAGCTACAGTGAACACATGTGCATAAAATAAATAAATCTTAAAAAAAAAAAGGGCCACAATGCTCTCTAAAGCCTAGGTTGAATATAAAGAGGTTGAGGATCCCACAGACACATAAGTGCGAACCTTTTCCGTTACTGTCCAGCATCTTTCACAGCCTGAGTCTGCCATGTGCCCATCACCTCTCCCCAACGCTCACCAACACCCTCTTCAAAGTTCTTTTCCCTCACTACAATGTGTTTGGCTACAGGGACTAGTTTTGATTTCCAAAGAAACAGTAAAAAAGCAATATCCCACCACCGCCAGCAATCAGGCCTGGGAAACAGAGCCAAGGTAGGAGCCATGGGCATGGGGTAAGGGTGGGCTTTGCAGGCTGGCTCGTCAGGGTTGGAGTCTTGGCATCATCTCTCCTTCAACAGCAATCAAGGGGACATCGATGAACCAACCAATATGGTGATTCGCAGGACCCCAGGCACCGATGAGCCCTGTGGAAGGGAGTGAAAGCCATCTCCCCAGACGCAGGGAGGGCTTGAAGCCTGGTCCAGCCTGATCCCCAGCCCTTCTCCCATCTCCTGGGCAGCTAGCCCAGGCTAACACCATCCAGCTGTTTATGGAATCCATCAGTGGTTACACCTTCCCAAAGGCATCAGGTGGGGGCTGTCCTGAATGCCGGCCAGAGCCCCTGGGGACTGCGCAGATGCACCCCCAAGTCACAGCTGGAACACGGGGAAGCAGTTCCTCAGCTGACCACCAGGTGGCGACCTGTCTCTGGCTATGGAGCCTGCTGGAGACGGCTCAAAATGGCCCATTGACAGAGGTGTGAGCTAACTACCCCGTGGAGGTGTTGGAGGGGTTCCTGGGAGGGAGATTCCAGATACCCCTAAAAACCAGATGAGTTCATTAGCCTCCAGCCAGAGAAACGTGCAGGGGATGATCCAGGTTTTGCGGAGCCCGTAGCTAGTACAATTTGGGGGCCCTGTTGTAGACTGTGAACCCATGAAAGCAAAATCCAGCCCAAGACCGGAAACAGTTCTCAGCAAGGGAGGCCTGAAACCTTTGTTGGCATCAGGAGTTTACACCAGGCCAGGCTTTCCAAAATGGCCACTGCTTTGCAGCAGAAACTACACCTGGGCTATTAGCAATGACTTGTGAAGTCCTCTGGCCAGTCACCTCTGACCTGGTGCCAGCTCGTGGTGGCAGCTGGCTTGGAGAAAGGGTTCACAGGCTAAAACAGGGCAACTCACAAAAATCTGGAGTCCACGGGGTTGGGGGTTTAGCTCAGTGGTAGAGCGCTTGCCTAGCAACCACAAGGCCCTGGGTTCGGTCCCCAGCTCTGAAAAAAAGAAAAAAGAAAAAAAAAATCTGGAGTCCACTGAAGGTTAATAAACTAAACGGGCCCTGCAAAGGGAATGTTGTGGGTGGTGGCTGAGGGAGTGGGGCAGGGAGGGGTCTGGTGAGGATGAGGCAGATTTCTAGAAGCACAGATAGGAATGCCCCAACCTTCTATCCTGCCACCTTCCAGCTACCCCAACCTACTGCCCTGCTACCCAACGGGGGGGGGTGGTGGGGGCAGGGATTCTGGCTGCCTGTGGTTAGCACTTTAGGGCACAGTCTGTCATATCATGGGGAAGACACACGTCCGAGGTTAAGTGTAGAAGTGTGTTAGGGCCCCTGTGACTGGACTTTCATGTTAACTACTGCGTGGATGAATTCTGTAGGAAGTCAAGACCTGGAGACGTTCCGTCATGTAACGGTTGGGGGACTCCAGACTCTACCCAGTGCTCTTCTGGTGTGTTTGGCCCAGAGAGACACCCAGAAGGGGAAGAGAATTACTAAAGTAGGGCAGACCCTCCCCCTGCCCACCAGGGAGGCTCACCCCGGAACTCCTCATCAGTCAGGCGCTTCTTGTGGGTCAGCAAGTAGGAGAGCAGTCCGTCCAGGTCGGCAGTGGAGCCCCGGGACACGATGTCAAAGAGGATGGGCCGGTTGAAGACTTTGAGGATGGGGGGTGGTTGGGGGGCGGGAGCTTTGGGGCTCTGTGGCTGCTTCCTAGAGAGGAAAAAGGACACCAGAAGCTTAGCCTCTGCCTGCCCTGCCCTCCTCCCTGACCTAAGGGAGTCAGAGGTTGGGAGAACTGAAACCTGAGGGACCAAACTAAAGAATGCTATGGAATGTTTTACCCAGGAAGGGTAAGCCAGCCTACTGTGTGTTGGGCAGAAAAACAGAGGGACAGCATGCAAGCCTGCCCATCCTCCAGCCCACCCATCTCCCCTCCCTCTATCTAACCACTCATCCATCCATCCATCCATCTACTCACCCATCCATCCACCCATCCATCCATCCCTCTATCCATCCACCCACCCAACAATCCATCAACCCATCCATCAATCATCCACCCATCCATCCACCCACCCATCCACCCACCCATCCATCCACCCATCCACCTATCCATCCATCCATCCATCCATCCATCCATCCATCCACCCATCCATCCATCCATCCACCCATCCATCCATCTACTCACCCATCCATCCCTCTATCCATCCACCCACCCATCAATCCATTCACCCACCCACCCAACAATCCATCAACCCATCCATCAATCATCCACCCATCCACCCACCCATCCACCCACCCATCCATCCATCCACCCATCCATCCACCCACCCATCCATCCATCCATCCACCCATCTATCCATCCACCCATCCATCCATCCACCCACCCACCCATCCATCCATCCATCCACCCATCTATCCATCCACCCATCCATCCATCCACCCATCCATCCATCCATCCATCCATCCACCCATCCATCCATCCATCCATCTACTCACCCATCCATCCACCCACCCATCCATCCCTCTATCCATCCACCCACCCAACAATCCATCAAACCATCCATCAATCATCCACCCATCCATCCACCCACCCATCCATCCACCCATCCATCCATCCATCCATCCATCCATCCCTCTCACCTGACCACTCACCTTCCCCATCCATTCACCTGACATTTACTGAACACTGAACACCTTTGTGTGTGACAGACGGGGTCTTATGTCACCCAGGCTGGCTTTGTAAGGCACACACAGCCCAAACTGATCTCTAGTCTCCTGCCTTGGACTCCTGAGTGTGCCACTATGCCTGGCTTATGCAAGGATGGGCACTGAAGCCGGGACTTCGAGCATGCCAGCCAGTACTCTGCCAGCCTGAGCTTACCGTCTGGCCCTTCCTCAGCACTGAGGCAGAAAACGCCTGACAAAAAGCAGGGGGAAGAACATAAACTACAAGAGAATCATTCACTTGCTCGCTAATTTCATCATTCAACAGTGTTTGGGACAGAAGAGGCCATAAAAGCGGGGAATTAGCCCAGAGCCCACTACACACAAACATGCAATACATGTTAGCCAAAGTCATCATCAATCCTGAGAGCCACGTGTCTGAAGCCTGCACATGCATGGGAGAGGTGCTGAGTCACAGAACAGGATAGAACGACAGGACCCAGAGAGGGCTGAGGAAGACAAAAGAGACACTTGCATAGTCATTCAGCAAACACTGGGCACTGGAGAGAAAGAGCTAGCCTGGACACCACGAGGACAGAGATCGTTTCTCTGTCATGTGCCCATCCAGCCCAGGCTGGGACAGATGGAATACGTCAGAACTTAAGTGAATAGAGGGAGAGGGATGGGGTTGGATTTGGGGGTTGGAGCGGAGGGCCTGGAAGGGAGAATAGAGAAGAAGAAAAGGAAGACAGCAGCTACAGCTACATAGGACACAAAGTGGGAGGCTTGGGTCAGGCTGTCTCTCTCCTTCCTTCCTCTGCTCAGGGCCAAAAGGGATCATGGGAAAGAGATGCTGGCCATGGGATGCTAGCCACAGAATACTCCACACAGCAAGAGCTGGAGTATCCTCCAACCAGCATTCCTGAACCTCTGACCCTCTATATAAAAAAGAACCCGGGGGGTTTGGGGATTTAGCTCAGTGGTAGAGCGCTTGCCTAGGAAGCACAAGGCCCTGGGTTCGGTCCCCAGCTCCGAAAAAAAGAACAAAAAAAAAAAAAAAAAAAAAAAAAAAACCCGGTTCCCGCCCAATACCACTGGATGCTACTGAAAATCTTAGGGGCCTCAAACTTTGCCCTGGTTCTCCAAGTTTTTTCTAGTTTCTCCAGCAACCAGGCTAGGGTGAAACCTCAGGAAGGCTTAAGGGAGGTAGCACACAGTGGTGAGGGGGGGAGTTGTTCCCTGTTGCTCTGGGCCTCAGTTTCCCCATCCGAACACTTACTGGACAAAGCCCATAACATGCGGTAGACTACGCCACCTTGGTCCTGATGAGTCACTCTCTCGCTCACATGTCTCCCCTTGGCCTAGGATGCCCCCTAACCATGTGGTTGTCCTGCCTCGGGGCCACCTTCCCGAGAAATCTTCCAGAACCACCTCCCCTGTCCCCTATCCCCTGTCCTAAGGCATTAGCACCTCCCCATCTAGAATCATGGTTCTTTGCCTGTCATTGCCCTGCCCACCCCAAAACTGAAGGAGCTTCTGAGTTAGGAGCTGAATTGGGCCTGGCTCACTGCAAGATCCTTGGGGTCAGTCAACTCCACCTTGGGGAGCTGTTCCTTGTAGCCGTCAAACCCAATGAACCCGTGGATACTGAAGAGCCAGCTCCTGGCTGCGGCACTCTGACTGGAAGCCAGTCTTTGGTCAGCAAGGGCCTAGGAGAAGACGCCATGGCTTCGGGCATCTCCAGACTTCAGGGTGGTACTCTAGAACACACGTGGAAGCCCTGAGGGGTTTATAGGAAGGAAAAGGACTGATGTCCAAATCTGAGTCTTTTCAGGACATATTAAAGACCGCAGAAGGGACCCAGGAAGGATATAGGCACCTATTCAACCAGATCAGAAACGGCTCACGGCAGAAGGGCATGGGGAAATGTCTGCAAAGTCCTACTGCCAGAGGTCAGAGGAAGAGGGCTCCTACACGACAGACTGTGACACTGTGCTTAGCAGAGCCCATGGAGAAGACAGGCCCTTGTCTGTGACTGGCTGGTGGAGACTACATCCTGAGGGGGCTGGACCATTACCCATGGAGGTTTCTCCACTCTTCTACCTTCCAGTCAGGCCTCCTTCACGGGAGAGAAAGGGAACACCTGAGGCTTCCTGACGGGAAGTGAGTGGAGAGATGAGCCCATGAGTGAGTGGACCATCTGTGGCCAGGAAAATGGAGCTGGGTGGGTGGACCTGAGACTACAAAAGGGAACAGAGGAGGAGGGGAAAGGAAGCAGGTAGCTATCAAGTGTGGATGAGCACAGAGTGATGTCACACACCCAGCTCTCAGGATGCTGAGACAGGAGGATCACAAGTTAAGGTCAGTCTGAGCTGCATACTGAGTCCTGTCTCAAACAAACAGAGAAAAAAAGACACAGAGAGAGAGAGAGAGAGAGAGAGAGACAGAGACAGAGACAGAGACAGAGACAGAGAGACAGAGACAGAGACAGAGACACAGAGAGACAGAGAGAGACAGAGAGAGACAGAAAGACACAGAGAGACAGATGGAATGATAAAGAAAGACAGAGATAGAAACTGAGACACAGAAAGACACAGAGAGACAGATGGAATGACAGATGGATAGACAGACAGACAGAGGTAATGAATGATTTCCGAACAGTACTGACAAATGGCTGGAGGTTATCCAGACATTTTGAGAAGTAAGTGGTAGGTGGGAAGAAAGTTGTGCAGATGGACAACTGGACAGGTTGAAGACAAGAGGGACAAACAAGCAGGGAGCCATCTAGACGAGCATGTTCCGGATGAGCAGACCGGACACGTGGAAGGATGGGCTCTGGGATGATGCAGATGTAGAAACTGGATGCATGCATGGACAGGTGGATGCATACATGGCTGTGCAGGAGGACAGACAGATTGACAGGTGGATCACGGGCTGATGGATGGAAAGGTGAGTGAAAGGCCAGGTGGCACATGCCTCTAATCCCAGCATGTGGGAAGCAGAGGAAGGAGGACCTCCGTGAGTTCAAAGTCAGCCCGGTGTAGAGAGCGAGTTCCAGGACAGCTGGAAGTGTGTGTGTGTGTGTGTGTGTGTGTGTGTGTGTGTGTGTGTGTGTGGACAGGTGGGTAGTTATATTAGTAGATAGATGTACGTATATGTGGGTAGGTCACAGATGGATAGATGAAGAATGGGTAGATGGATGTATGGGTGTGTGACAGACAGGAGGTAGAAAGATGATGGGTGTACTAATGGATGGTTGGAGGGTGGGTGACAAAGACATAGAAAGATAATCAAGCAGATGAATGGGGAAATGATGAATGGAGGGATAAATGGATGATAGAGGGTAGATGGATGAGTGGGTGAATAGATGGATAAATAATGGATGAATGAAAGGATGGATGAATAATGATAGATATATAGTGTGTGAATGGATGGATGGATGATGGATGATGGATGGATGGATGGATGATGATGGATGGATGATGGATGATGGATGGATGATGGATGGATGATGGATGAATGATGGATGGATGATGGATGATGGATGATGGATGATGGATGGATGATGGATGGATGATGGATGATGGATGATGGATGGATGATGGATGGATGATGGATGGTGGATGATGGATGGATGATGGATGATGGATGGATGATGGATGGATGATGGATGGTGGATGATGGATGGATGATGGATGATGGATGGATGATGGATGGATGATGGATGGTGGATGATGGATGATGGATGATGGATGGATGGATGGATGGATGATGGATGATGGATGGATGATGGATGGATGATGGATGATGGATGATGGATGGATGATGATGGATGGATGATGGATGGATGATGGATGATGGATGGATGATGGATGGTGGATGATGGATGATGGATGATGGATGGATGATGGATGGATGATGGATGGATGATGGATGGTGGATGATGGATGATGGATGGATGGATGGATGGATGATGGATGATGGATGATGGATGGATGATGGATGGATGATGGATGATGGATGGATGATGGATGATGGATGGATGATGGATGGATGGATGGATGATGGATGATGGATGATGGATGGATGATGGATGGATGATGGATGGATGATGGATGGATGATGGATGGATGATGGATGATGGATGATGGATGATGGATGGATTATGGATGATGGATGGATGATGGATGGTGGATGATGGATGATGGATGATGGATGGATGATGGATGGATGATGGATGGTGGATGATGGATGATGGATGGATGATGGATGGATGGATGGATGATGGATGATGGATGATGGATGGATGATGGATGGATGATGGATGATGGATGATGGATGGATGATGATGGATGGATGATGATGGATGGATGATGATGGATGGATGATGGATGGATGGATGATGGATGGATGATGGATGGATGATGGATGGATGATGGATGGATGACAGATGATGGATGATGGATGAAGGATGGATGAAGGATGGATGAAGGATGGATGATGGATGGATGGATGATGGATGGATGATGGATGGATGGATGACAGATGATGGATGATGAATGGATGATGGATGAATGGATGGATGGATGATGGATGGACGATGGATGATGGATGGATGGAAGATGGATGGATGGATGATGGATGATGAATGGATGATGGATGAATGGATGGGTGGATGATGGATGGGCGGGGTGGTGGATAGAGGATGGGTGAATGGACATGTGATGGAGTCAATACGAGAGACCGCCAACCAGACATCCAGGAATACTCACTCTACGACCTTCCTCCTCCATCTCTTGTTGTCACTGGGGTGGTGCCGGTAAGTGCCATAGTCGAACAACGAATCCATGGGCGCTTTCTTGGGCCCAGGCACTACTGAGGACTCATACAGGGTGGACTCCAGCAGGTCAATGGGGTTGGGAACCCCCTTGCGGAAAGCGCCCTGGAACTTCATACGCAGGTTTGGACGTCCATCCCCGGGGCCAGCAGGGCGGCTAGCATCCACTGGTGAAAGAGAAGAGGAGCCTTCCTCTCCCTCAAACAGGTTGGCCAGGGAAGAGAGGGGGAAGGCCTCCCCACCAGAAGTGCCACTCTCGTCTCCAGGGGGCTCAGCCACATCCCCAGGCGCTGCACGGGGGCCATCACCAGGATCTGCCATACTGGACCCTGAGCAGATCTGTTTGGACTTCTCGGCCTGCTGGGAAGTAAAGGGGGAGGGTGGTAAGCACGCTGGGGACTAAGGCGGGGGTCAGGCGGAGCCTGGCCAGGGTTGAGGCTTCAGGAAGCCCCCTCCCACGTGGGCAAACAGCACTGTTGCCAGTTGCTTCAAAGCCGCCGTTGTAATGACAGGGGCTGAGACAGCCACTCCCAGATGTGGTCGGCAGCCAGCCCCAGGCAGGAGCCACAACAGGGACCTCTTTCAGGAACCAGGAGACATGGGTCTGCCTCCGGCCCAGCTACCCTGACACTAGCTGCATGAGAAGGTCTGGGAGACAGCTCTAAGCCAGGATACTGACCCCTCTGACCCTGCTTTACAGCCAGTGTGACACTGAGCCAGTCAGCACATCCCAGCCTCAGTCTTCTCATCTATGAGATGGGGAGACAAGGCTTCGTAGGAAAAATGACTGAGACGCAGGGCAGTGCCCAGAATGCCTACAAGTGCCCCCTTGACCAGTAGGCGTTCTGAGCAGCCATGGCACCGTACAGGGCGGTGGTCCCCACGGCATCGTAATTCCCCAGCTTCCGGTTCTGTAACAGAGACATTTAAATTGATGTTGGAGCTAAGTATCACTCTCCCCTCAGCCTGACTGGCTCCTGCCTACCGTGTACCCAACTGTCCCCTGCTCTGAGAACCCTCCTCTACCCCTCAGCTCTCTCTCTCTTTCCTAGATTAACTGCCAGGCAGGGAACACATTCATCCTAAGTCCCCACGGGATGGAAGAGCAGAGACAACAGTGCTCTTTGTACCCATTTCTCAAGTGAGGAAACCGAGGTTTCCAGGAACAGACGCATGCCGTGCGAAGACAAGATTTTTCGGTTTTCAGGCCCAGGGCTCATTCACCTAGAGCCAGCAGGACAGGGCCCTGGGCGGCTAGGCCCTGGGTGTCCTGGAATGTTTTTCCCTTGCCAGTGGGCGCAGGAGTTTGTGAGTGCCTCCTCCTTAGGCCCCACAAGAAGAAAACCAACAAACTGATACCCACCATGTTTGCTTTGAAACTGCCAGGAAAGGTTTGCCCAGGTGGGAACAGGGCAAGGGGCCTCCCTTATGGGCAGATGGGGAGGAGCGCCTGCCGGGGGTGGGGGGGTGGGGTGGCTCCTCTCTTGATGCCAGCAAGGAGGGGGGGAGGGATTTTGGAGTCACTTGGCCTTCAGTTCTAATTCCAGCTTTGCTGTTTACACAGAGAGTGTGCTTGAGGGTGAGACACTGAAGGGTCAGAGCCTCTGTGTTCCCCTCCGGAAAATGGGCTCTAGAAAGAACAGCATCCTCGGACCTGCAGCAGGAGGAATGAGGCTGAGTCTAGTCAGATTTCTCCCTCCTGGGCCATGGTTTTCTCACCTTGAGGTAGCCACACCTGGGGGTCTCCCAGGTATGTGAAGCACTTCTCAGAGCTACTCAAGGCCCCTCTTGAGACCACAGGTCCTCTCCATCTGCTATCTGCACTCCAATGGGACCCTGTGATTCTGGCCTCTGCTCTGTAGAACAGAGTGTGTGCATGGTGGGGGAGGGGTGCTCGGGGCCCAGCTACTAAAAGCATCCTTCCAAACACACTGTGCCTATCTCACGGGGACCTGAGTTCGGGAGAGAGTCAATTGTGGGCCATGTGCCTTCAGTGTGACCAACATAGCTGGCTGTTAGAGAGGCAATTGTGGGCTATGTGCCTTCAGTGTGACCAACACAGCTGGCTGTTACACCCCTGGCCAGAGCAGCCCTGTGGCCCTCTCCCAGGCACCGCAAGTACCTCGAGGAAGCTGCCATCAAGTCTTTTCTCCTCCCCCAACACTGGACAACATCCAGGTTCCTGGGGACCCCAAGTGAGGACACCTGGAGGGAGCTAGTCCTGGTCATACCACATGACCTTGACATGTCCACAATAATGATGATTAGCTCTGGTCATGTTGAAATAATTACAAAATAAATCAGCCATCA
Source organism: Rattus norvegicus (assembly GCF_021556685.1). Classification (NCBI taxonomy): domain Eukaryota; kingdom Metazoa; phylum Chordata; class Mammalia; order Rodentia; family Muridae; genus Rattus; species Rattus norvegicus. Next base: position 48,983,343 of record NC_141545.1, on the reverse strand, counting down.
TTGTTGGGCGTAGAGAGTGCTTACTGCATTGTCTGTCTGTCTGTCTGTCTGTCTGTCTCTCTCTCTCTCTCTCTCTCACACACACACACACACACACACACACACACACACACATGTGCTCTCAGCCAATCCTGAAATGATGATCAGGGTCACAGAGCTATGCTCAGTGACACATGTAGCCCTACTGTACAAGCCAGTGACACCTAGTGGGTCCAGGCCAGGACACCATGAACCCTCCTCATTCAATACCCAGGGTAAAATGCAAAGAGGCAGCCCAAAAAGCCAATAGGGCAGAGGCTGACAAACCCTGTCCTGTGGGGTAGCGCTGCTGCAATTACCCTGTTAGGGATGAGGAAACCTCAGAGGCTCAGAGTCCTGAAAGAAGCTGCCTGAGGCCACACAGGCTAGTGGCAAAGCCAAGGCTCAAACTCGGTGAGCTGCAGAGCTCTGGCTTCCCGGTCCCTCTAGGAAGGACCTGGAGAAGAGAGCCAAGCTGAGCCAGAAGAGCTCAGGGAGGGGGAGCTTATCACCAGGGCCTCTACTCCCAGAGTCTCACATTCTTTACCTGTGGAAGGGAGGTCGGAAACAGCATCCTGCAGAGTAGGACACTGGTGACAGAAAGTAGGTCACATGTCTCCAGGGCACAACCCCACTGACAATGTTGCTTCTTGTATACAGTACACTGTGATACAGACTCAGACTGGGGTCCTCACTCTCCCCGCCTCCCATTGCCCTAAGGCCCCTGGGAAAGTTGGCCACGCCCCTCCAGCCTCAGCCTCACTCAAATCCTTCAGACGGTGAGGAGCAAAACTGTTCCCACTTCACAGCTGAGGAAAATAAGACCACCCAGGGAGCATATGACTTTGAAAAGGGTCCCGAGAAGATCTTTCTCCCATTGGTTGCGCGCAGGCGCTCACATACAATCTTTCTTCCCCTCGTGCCCGCTCTTTTTCTGTGGCCAGGAAGAGTTCACTCCCTGTTCTAATTTGCCCTGAAGGCTGTTATTACACATTCCGAGCCTGTGCCAGCCAAGCAGGGAGGGCCCCCGCAGGAGAGAGGTGGGGATGGGGCAGTGTCTCCTCTACTGTGTTCTGTTTCTTTCTCCATATTCACACACGTGCCAGCATGGTTTGCTGCTACCCCTATGGGAGAGGGTCTGGGATAAGCTGCATGTGAAGGAAGATGCCCTCACACAACATCCCCACAGGAAAGTTCACTTAAAGCAACAGTTGCCAAATATTTTAGTCTCAAGTGTCCCTACCCTGTTTAAAAAAACAAACAAAAAAAAGAAAAACAAAAACTATGTATCAGTCAGACAGGGTGATACAGGCCTACAATCCCAGCATTTGGGAGACAGGCAGGGAACTCAGATGTTCAAGACCATTCTCTGCTACATGGTGAATTTAAGAAGATGGGTCTCAGAAAAGTGTAAGGGAAACAAAGCCTATTCATCAATCGAAGCCAAGTGTGAGCTGCACATCTTCAGTTCCAGAATTAAGGAGGAAAAGGTAAGAAGGGCCAGCCTGGGCTACAAAGTGAAACCTGTCCCCCAGAAATCTATGTGGTAAACTGGCATCCACACAGGGAGCAGTTTCAACAGAATGGATTCAGGGAGCATACAAATTGCAGGACTTGTCCACTCACCTACTCTACAAAACTCTCCTGAACACCTACTGTATGCCAGGCCTGTGTCTAACCAGGGATACCATCAGGAGCAAATTCAGTAGCAATCCCTCCTTGGGAGACAACAAACTAGTCAGTCAGCAGAGTTAGCCGGTGGTATAGTCCCCAGGAGCTCAGGAGTGGCCCAGGGAAGCAATGTGGGATGTCAGTGGGACCCAGGTCCCAGGCAAGGTCTCTCTGCCTTCCTCTCTGTCCACAGAGGCCCAGACATGGTCCAAGATCATATGCTCCACGGTCATGATCCCTTGGCCAGTGGGGCGTGGCAAGAGGTTGCGTGCTGACATCATACATTCTGCAGATCAGATTCTGGGCCCTCTGAACAGCCTCAAAGTTCACCAGCCTCTGGGAGCCTTTGTTTCTGCGCCTGTTCTCGGGCAGAAGTTACCAGGTAATCTGGCACCTGACTGAGGCCGCCTCAGTAAACAGCAAAGGGTGCCCAGGATGCAGTACAGTGCGATCAGAGGGCTCTCTCGCCATTGTCCCCTTTGCACACACAGGGAGGAAGGAGGGGTGGGGGACATCCTCTTCACTCGAAGGGCTTTGCCAGGACTCGTGGAAACCTTGGCACAAGTCTATCAGATGCCGACCTCATTACGTGAGCAAAGAAAGCTGCTTAAACCCAGGGGCAGGTTTGGGCAAGCAAGACATCTCTACTCCTGGGGAGGGGAGCAGGGCGCTGGTTTTCCTCAGGTCCTTCCTTCTGGATCAACACGTTCTAAGTGGGCAATTATTGACCACCATATGTATGCATTGCCCCGGGGTAGACAAAAAGGAATGGAAACAGGAAACTCTAGTGTGGGTGGACAGGCTGGTGGCCTCTATTGTCCAGTCTTTGCTGAGGTCATCTGCTTCAATCCACTACTCAGGGGGAAGAGGTGGGAAGGCATCTTTTTGAGTTTGGTAACAGTCTGGTTTATGCAGTGAGTTCCGACTCTGCCAGAACTACTTAAGAGAGACCCTGTCTCAAAGCGGGGTGGAGAGGCTGGAGAAATGGCTGCTCTTCCAGGGGACCCAGGTTGACGTCCCAGCCTCCACATGGCAGCTAGCTCACAACTGATACCCTCTTCTGGCCTCCGTGAGCACCAAGCACACATGGGACGCACAGACACACATGCAGGTAAAACTTCTAAATTATACACACATAATTTAATTCGATATTAAAATAAATGAATTTTTAAAATAAGAAAAAAAGAACAGTACTTTGAAATTTTTTCCCTGGTTCTAAACTAACTCTGTGTGTTACAGAGAGTGGGGCAGGCAGATGTCACAGTGAGTGTGGCAGGTGACACATTTCACATCGTTATACATCACCTCCTCATCCCCTTCCAAATCCTACGCCCCTGAGGAGGGCATTCATTCAGAGTCACCATTCTGCCAGGACTGAACACCATGTGGGAGCACCAGGGACCCCTGAGGTTTCTGCAGGTGCAGGGCAGGGGAGCACCAGCCCTGGGGGTGGGGTCTGGAGGAGCAAGGTGGAGGACCAGAGCTCCCTACCTGGAGTGGCTAAAAGGTAGAATGTGGAGAATGCGGGCACACTGAGGACTGTGGGAACCCTGGCTCCTGTGGGAGCCTCCAATAAACTAGCTATCTGGTTCAGTCCTGGGGGGCAGGGTAGAAGGATGGGATGGAAGTTAATGGGTTCCAGACAAGGTACCAGCTGTGTGGTACCAGGCCTTCCAGATGAGGAAGCTAAGATCAAGAAGAGAAGCTGTACCACCACTCCCCAGCTCCCAGAAGCAGGGCAACACACCAGCACAGGAACTGGGTTTTTCTTTTGAGACAGGGCTTGTGCATGTCAAACTGGCCCTGGCCTTGCTGTGTATCCGAGGACTTCTGGTCCTCCTGTCTCTACACCCCCTGGGTACTGGGGTTACAGGCTTGTACCACCATAGCCAGTGTAGACATTGTTAGGGATTAAACTTAGGGCTTCATGTGGCCAAGCTAGGCAAGCACTTGATGCACTAAGCCTGGCCAGGACTGGGTCTTTGATGGCTATTTTACAAGGATAAGAAGACTCAGGAAGGGAGGGACAAGAGGAAGCTGTGGGACTCTATGATTCTAGATCAGAAGTGCCCAGGCCTGGGTTACAGCTGACTGGCATCCTCACCAGGGCACTGTCACAAGAGTTAGGTGAGACAGACTTGCACAACCGGTAGATGCTGGATAAGGCCAGGCTGGTATCTGAGCTTTTAATGCCACCCTCAAGTTATTATTACTAGGGCATACAGGAAAAGCCGGGAAACTGAGACTGTCAGGGAAGCTGAGTGGCTGGATTCCTCTTGGGAGGTGGACTCCGGCAGCCACCTCAGAGCAACTAACGGGAGCTCAGTCCCTTGGCAGAGTGGGACCTGCTGCCTGCCAGGATGTGGCTGCCCATAGCCCCCAAGCCCCTGGCAGGAGGCAGCAGGGCGCATCACGCCATGAAGGGCCCTCCCTGCTGGTATTTACCTAGTCTGTCTCAGCCCAGCCCACTTCCTGGTTGCTGCACAGTGGCTGTCTGTCCAGAGCAGACAGAGCTCCAGTGTCCTGCCAGGTCCCTCCACCTGGAGGGTGTCCCCTTCGATGCTCACACTGTCCAAGCAGGACACGGCTGGAGTGACTCACTAGCCCCAAAGAGTGCAAGGCCAACGTGGCCACTTAAGTCACTTGGTTTTCTCATAAGCCTCAGAAGGCTGGCCCACATCCCAGAAATACCCTTAGGAACTCTCCCTGGGGTGGGGACATCTGCAAAAGACCCCAGGTCTGGAGGGCTGGCCTGACTAGAAACCGAGTGACTTAGTAGAAAGGTGTGGCTGTTCAGACATTAAAAGTCACATCCTGTGAGACTCCATTTCCTTGCGGGGTGAGAACACAACCCTGGAGTTTCTGGTGACGTTCATTCAGCTGGCACAACTAGAAACCCACCGGGCTGTCCATTTTCAAAGCCCCAGCGGGTGCTATGGGATCACAGCTAAGTGACCCTGCCCTGCTCAGTGACCCTGATAGTCATAGCCATCCCCCTGCCTCAGCACAGGGCCTGGCACACAGAGACGGGACGTCTCTACTCTAGAAGGCTCTGTGTTCTCCATGCCCCCACCAAAGCCAACATCCAGCTTGGGAATGGTGGGGATGGAGGGATGTCCCAAGTCTGGAGGTCTCCTTCTCTGAACCAGCTACTGTCCTGGGGAAGGTCCCAGGCCACAGAGAAGTCTGGAAAGGGTTTTACAGCCTCAAGATATGGCCCAATCTATCCTGCCTGCCTCTCTCCTGTCACTGGGGGTCACACCTCCCATCTGGGACTCAGTTTTTGCATCCATAAAATGGGGGTAAAACTTCCTACCTTCTAGGAACGATTGTTCCTATCTTTGTTCTATAATTATTTGGTGTGTCATTTCCCTGCTTTAAATTATACTGCAGATGTGGTAGCATTCACCTGTCATCCTAGCACTTGGGAGGTGGATCCTTAAGTCTAAAGCCAAACTGAGGGCTGGAGAGATGGCTCAGCGGTTAGGAGCACTAACTGCTCTTCCCAAGGTCCTGAGTTCAATTCCCAGCAACCACAACCATCTCTAATGGGACCTGATGTCCTCTTCTGGTGTGTCTGAAGACAGTGACAGTGTACTCATATACATAAAAATAAATAAATATTTAAAAAATAAATAAAGCCAAACTGAAGAAGATCTTATCTCGGGACACCGAGAGCCGGGGATGTACCGGTGGCACTGGACACTTGGTTGGCACGTGCAAAGCCCCGGGTTTTACCCCCAGCACTACCAACGTAGTATCCCCTCTCTCAAGGGCTGTCGTAAAGGTGAAATGCTATCATTTGAGTCCTGCATGGTGTGCGGCAAATAGTAAGTGCTCAATAAACGGTGGTGGCTGTGTCACTGTATTTAACTTCCCCCTCAATCTACAGCGGGGGAGGGGAGTCCAGAGAGGTGAGGTGCTGCCCATTCTGCTCTTCTGAAAGGTGATCAGACTGCCCATCTCTGGGCTGGGGGACAGAGCTTGACCCTCAGTGGCCTAAACACCTCATGGCAATGGGGCTCGACAGGAAGGGACCCTGAGGCACAGACACTAAGTCCTGCCTGGGCACTGATCGCAGCCGCAGGGGTTTTCCTAGAATCATGGCAGAGACTCAGTTGGGAACCCTGTCCTCACGCAGTAGAGGCACTAAATAAATAGTGCTTAACACAGATTTTTTTTTCTTTTTTTTTCCGGAGCTGGGGACTGAACCCAGGGCCTTGCGCTTGCTAGGCAAGCGCTCTACCACTGAGCTAAATCCCCAACCCCTTAACACAGATTTTTATCTAAAGCCTAACTCCTCGAGCGAGGTACTCATGTCTCCTTCCCAGCGGAGTAAACCGAGTCACGGGGGCACGAAAGGATGAGCCGGATATTTCGGGTGATGGGGCCTGCCGCATCTCTCTTCATCTCCCTTATGAAGCAGGCAGCATCCAGATTCCCACATCACACCAGAGGACTGGAGACACCCAGACACACACAGCTGAGCTCAGCGTGCACCGGACAGAAGCGGCAAGGACTGAGATTGTCCAGGGTGATCCCCTGGGAATGCCCAGGTAGCTGGCATCATGGATGGTGAAAGGCTGACAGGCTTGGAGTCTACGTAACTAGGACCCTCTCAGTTAGACTGTTCCGTGCCTCTGAGCTAGCCTGCTCCGGGCCTCCAACCTTCAGCCTCAGAGGGAAATGACCTCTGCACCTGCTGTGGGATCCTTGGTTGCTGTGGGTGTCATAATGACAGAGTCAGAGACACACATCGTCATTCTCCTTAGGGACGACTGGTCTCCAGAGGAGAGCCTCCACCCAAGTGACTACCTACCCAACTTCTGCCCTCCTACCCACGAACAGGTAGTTTATTGAGCACATACTATTTGTAGGGCTGTCTGACCTATGAGATCCAGCAAACCCATAGGGTTCTACTTATCCTGAGTCCCTCTGCAGATAAGGTAACCGAGGCTCGGTTAGGCCCACACACATCTACTGGCTCTCAGTCAGAGCTTGTACTCTAGAGGGGTTCTGATGGCCCTCACAAGCTGACGTGTCCCTCCCTCCCTCCCTTTCCCAGTTCATAAGCATTCTCGAACCCTATCTGGGTCAAGGTGACCCAGGAGGTAGCCAGGCTAGTGGGTCCCCACCGGCAGTTAGCTCTGAGATCAGTTTCCACTCATCTCCCGGGGTCCCCCCAGAGCCCGAGGTCCCAGCCCCTTCACACATGCGTGCTTACACATGCACAAGCACAGGAAGACCTGCCCATGGGCAGTCATCTGTCCAGTCAGCCGGGTGGACCCCAGGCCACTCCACCCTCAGGAAAAACAGTTGCCCAAGGGACTAAGGAACCCTTTGTGCAGGGCAGGGAGAACAGTGTGCGTGTGGGGAGGGGAGCCAGCCTTACTCACTACCGAAGGAAGACACAATTCCCGTAGTCGCCTGGCCACCCCCTTCCCTCTCCACCTTCTGGGGCAGCTCCAACATCCTGACTTCATCCATGTGCCTGGCCTGGACTGTGCCTTACCAATCAGAGAACAAGACCAGAGAGGTGGGGTGACTTCCCAGGGCTCACACAGCTAGGCGTGGCCAGGGCCTGGGACAGAAAGGGGAAGCCATAGTCAGAAATGGGCTGGAGGGAGGGACAGAAGTGAGAGTCACAGCCAAAGGGACCTTCCGGCTTTTCTGCCTGACCAGCTTACAGGACCAAGTGACCCAGCATCCAGTGCACAGGACCCAAGGGCACCCAAGGCAAAGAAGCCCAGGGCCAGGACGGGGGTGGAAGCCAGAGTGGCAGGAACTTGGATGCTGGCAGAACTCTCCCTGATCTACACCAAGGGGTGACAACACTGGGAACAGAGAGGTAAAGACACTTCCTGGAGTCACACAGCAGCTTTCATGGCAAAGCCAAGCCAGTGGCAGGCTTTTCTGGGACTTGAGGGGACCAAGAGTTTTACCTGACAGACACAGCTCTGCCAGGAAGAAGCAGGTCCTCTAAACCAGCCGTTCTCCACCCGTGGGTCGAGACCCCCACAGGGATCACATATCAGATATTTACATTCCAACTCATAACAGTAGCAAAGTTACAGTGATGAATTAGCAATGAGATCGCCACACCCTGAGGAACTGTATTAAAGGGTCGCAGCGCTATGTGCTAGGAAGGTCGGGTCGCAGCGCTATGTGCTAGGAAGGTCGGGTCGCAGCGCTATGTGCTAGGAAGGTCGGGAGCCACGGCCTTACCTTTTTCCCTTCCTGTGATGGACACCTCAGATGTAAGGTGTCCCCAGTGGGAACGAGGCTGTCACACGTGACCAGACGACAGAGGCCGACTGAACTGGACACATCCACAGCGACTCCACAAAGCATGGGAGTACTTACTCCGATGCGCAGATGGGGAAACTGAGGCTGGGTGGACAATCCACTCCCTGGGAGCCAGCTGGGGCTCAAACACTTCTAAGTGTTAAGCCAGGAGAGCGGGAAAGGTTGAGGGCTCCTGGCCCTCGGCCACTGTGAAGTGCTGCCCTGTGGCTGGAAGGCTCCATCCTCCCTTCAATGCAAGTCTAGCTTTGCCCAACGCTTGGCATGGAGGGCGCCCAGGATTCCAGGAAGCATGCCCTGGAGAACCCGGGTGAGGTAGGAGCCCCAAGCTTCAGGGTCTGTCGGCCGGGGGCTCAGGCTGGCAGAGCAAACCTGAGAGAGAGCCCCTTTGACAGACAAGGAAAATGAGGCTTGGAAACACCTGGCAACCACCCTAAACTCCCGGCAGAAAGCAGCAGGCTTAGGTGTTCTGAAGCAGCCCACCTTTCCCTGATGGTTGTAGGACCTCTTCCTCAAGTCTCAGGTCACCCCACCACCACCACCACCAAAAGAGTCACAATAAATGGGGACAGGCCACCGCAGAGATTAAGGTCATGGATTTGGGAATCAAACCATTAAGACTTGAGTAGCCCATTCAGAGCTGAGGGAAATGACTTCACCCTGCAGACCTCAGTCCTTCCCTCTGAATAATGGATCCAAGCTTTGTTACCTGAATGTACTGAGAGCATTTACCCTAGCACCTAGGACATAAAAAGTACTCAGTCCATTCTTGTACCCTAGTAACTGGTAAGGCAGCCCAGGGAGGACCAAGGCAGACTGCATCTGTACCCAGAGCTCACTGCACTAGCTACGTCGGGGGCCCAGGGCCACAAGGATCTCCAGAGATCAGAATTAATCTTTAACAGGTGCTCCCAGTCAGTGAGGTGGAACATTCTAGAGGCCCTGTGGCATGAAACAAATGTTCTCTCAGATCCCCAGATCCTGTAACAGATAGGAACCCATCTCCTGGGTCCTGTTGGAGAAAGAACGGATGTTCTCCCCAACAGTCAAACAGGGAGAAACTGAGGCAGGAAGCAGGGCCAAGGCCCATAAGAGATGCCTACTCTTTTTTTTTTTTTTATATGTTATACACTGTAGTTCTCTTCGGATACTTCAGAAGAGAACATCCCATTACAGATGGCTGTGAACCACCATGTGGTTGCTGGGAATTGAACTCAAGACCTCTGAAAGAGCAGTCAGTGCTCTTAACCGCTGAGCCATCTCTCCAGCCCCAAATGCCTAGTCTTACAGACCCCCTCCCCTGGGTATACAAAAACACTATGAGCCTCTGAAAACATTTGCTCAAGGGTTGGGGTGTAGCCCAGTGAGGCCTCAGGTTTCCTGATATTACCCTGTCTCCCCAGCCTGGGGACCTCTGAGTTTCCCAAGCCATACCCTGCAATGCGTCCACTCTACAGCTAACAGGATCTCGCTATACCACACAAACAAAGGTAGTGCCCTCCTCCCCCAGATCCCCCACCCGCCAACCCCCCCCAACAACTTTTGGGACTTCCAAGTTGGCTTTGGCCTGGCTCACACACTCTGGACAAACGGAAGTTTCTCTGCTCCCCACACCCTACAGCCCCCAGCGAGGAATAGGCAAGACACGCCTTAGCTAGTGCCAGTCCCTCCTGATACCCTCTCCCCTGGTTCTGCATTTCTTCTTCGAGGTACAGCCCAGTCTCCACCTTGATGGAAGGCACCTTGATCCCTTCTGGGTCTGTCTTCCTCCCTCAGCCCTTCTTTTCTGCATTTAACGACGTCGACCATCTGAGTGCATCCTGGTAGCCCTTCCTTCCCATGAGACAGTGCTGCCCGCCAGAGAGCCACAGCTGTGGGAGGGACACTCCTCAGACTATAACTGGGCCAATCTGAGGAACCAGCATCCTGTGGCTTCTGAAGAGCCCCTACTGGGGACAGGGAAGCAGGTGAGACCCAGGAGGGGATGGAGGCATCTGGATTTCCCCAGAAGTCCAGGTACCTTCTCAGGGTTCAGAGAAATCCTCCAGTACATCTCAGACCCCTCTCTCCAGTGAATCTCATGCAAACGCCCTCCGATGCCACCATCCCTTATGGCTTCAAAATGAGCCACAGCAAAGCCAAGAGGCATGCTTGCCTCTTTTTTTTTTTTTTTTTTTTTTTTTGGTTCTTTTTTTCCGGAGCTGGGGACCGAACCCAGGGCCTTGTGCTTCCTAGGTAAGCGCTCTACCACTGAGCTAAATCCCTAGCCCTGTATGCTTGCCTCTTTTTAGGGAGTCCCTGTTCACAGAGACTTCCAAAAAATCAAGAAGGAGGGGGTCTCCCCTGGTCTTCTCTATAGCATACAGGAGGAAGGCATTAAAATGGCCTTTTCCTATTCTCTATCAAGACAGTGTGGAAACAGAATGGCCAGCTCAAACTGCTGTGACAAACTCCTCCAGGGGGTCCCCCAACAGCCCCACGATGCGTTTCCATAACAACATCGGAGAGGAAGAACTGAAGTTCAGGCAGCTAGGCGACTAGGCCAAGGTCACACCGCAGAGGAGGGCAAAGCATGCCAGGAGCCCACCCAGACTGCACTCCTAGCCTGGTGGTGACTGACAGGACCCGGGCCTGGCAGGCACCTCACCTTGGGCAGCACCAGATCTGAGCTGTCCCCACATGGCCAACCGCCAAGGCAGCCGAGCTCAGCTCTGCCAGGGTTTCTTACCTCCTTGAACAAAGATCACAAGTGGCACGTGCTCAGAAGTTCAAGGTTCACGCCACCCCCTCCCCAGCCCCAGTGGAGGAGCCAGACTTCATTCCTTAGCACTTCCTAACCCAGGCTGCGTGCCGCACTTGGGGAGAGCATGGCCGATGAGCAGCCAGCCAGCCCCCACGTTTCAAACCACTAGGCTCCATCCTTTCCCCAAGCTAGGGTTTCTTCATCTACACAGGGCACGGGGAACGGCCGGGCTGGGCCCTTCTGGAATGGAAGACAGCCTCAAGGGAGTCTGAAGTTGGATTTTCGGTAAAGTGGGGAGTGTGGAAATCTGGAAATCTAGGCGGCCACCTCGAGTCTCCAGGGTGATGCTTACGTTAAAGATTTGCACCCTTTCCTACCGAGCCATTTCTCAGAAGCTCCAAGAAGCGGCCCTGGAAGCTGCGGGCTTGCAGTTCCCTCCCCTGAGCCCATCCCTGCCACGAACCCTAGGTGGAGCTGGTCCCAGGCAGGTGGGGGTCCCTGGCCTTCGGTTTCCGGACTCGGGTCTAGGTGACCTAGATCTGCACTCCCCCAGGCTCGGGTAGGCGCCCAATCCACAGGTGACCTTCGTGGTGGCGTCACCTCCCGCTATCCCGCGCGCGGCGGGGACCGCGAGCCTCGAACCCGGTCATTGGGAGGGGTCGCCAGGACCTCGCGGACCCCTTCCCCGGAGCGGCCCCACTTACCTTGGGACGCGGGCGCAGCGCAGCCGCTTCCTGATCCCGCCGCGTCCTCCTCCCGTTGCGCTTCGGCCCCGCCACCCCGCGGGGTCCCGCCCACCCGCGCCCGCCCACCCCAGGGTCCTCCCCGGCCTGCGCGCCGCCTCCTGGCTCGGTGCCTCGCTCTTCCATTCATCCCTAGTTCCTGCGCCCAGGCCATCGCCTGCCCAGTCCGGGAGCCCGCTTGCCGGACAGCTCACACCCGTCAAGGCTAGCCCGCGAGGCACGTAGCGGACTGTAGAGGACTCCCTGCCACCCACCCACACTCTACCCACTAAGCCGCTTCTGGACCTCAGAGTCTCCACTCTGAAGCTCCACCTAGCCATCATCCGGAAGATGCTAGGGGCACCAGGTCTTCACAGAGCCCCTAACATCACGGTTCCTTTTCCTAAGCTGGGGGGACGGCCATGGTGAGCCTTGGGAGGTCCTTGTGGTTCTAGCTCAGCCTGCCCTGGGCAAACAGCAGGCCGGCCGGGGCGGGGTAGGGGTATTGGTGGGAGCGTGGGGGAGGGAAGAAGGATTGAAGGGGCCTAAACAAAAGCCATGCCTTCAACCCAGCATAGCGAAACAACTTAAATCTTAATAGCTAACTCACTCATTAAGTTGCCTGTTTGTAGCTGTAGCGGGGTGGCATCGACAAGTAAAAACCTCTTTTTAGCTGAGCCTGAGGTGTGAGCTGGGCGGGCTTTCAGATGGGAAACACGCTGAGAGAGGAGGGTGGGCCTCCACAAGCTGCTGCCTCGGGGTGGGGAAAGAACGTCGCTATTTGGGTGGCCGTGGTCTCCAACAGAGTGAGCTGGCAGCTGTCTGGCAGGGATGTGCCCGCTGCCCCCTTACCTTCCTGACGGGAAGCCTGCTGCTCAGGCCTTTCACACCTGAAGCTGGGGCTGAACCAAGGCATGGATCCAAGAGGCCGACTTGTTCCACGGGGACAGAGGAAAAGAGCCTTCAGCAGTCTCCTTGCTCACCCAGCTCCATCTCACAGACTGGGAAACTGAGGCTCCCATGCAAAAGATCCTGTGGCTTGGACTAGGAGGCTGGTGACTGACAGCTACATGGACACCCAAATAAAAATCTTGCCCCCGGCACGGATTAGGTAAGAGCTCCGGGTTCTTCATCAAGAGGTAGAGGACCCTGCGTCTGGTCTACAGGGCTAACACCTGGCGCTTAGCGCGTGCTCTTACAAGCTCGGGTTGAGGGGCCTGGCTTCGGAGATGGCTCAGTTTGGTAAAGTGCCTGTCCGTAAACCCGTGGCCCTGAGTTCAGCCA
>NC_141545.1:46375602-46378102 GCF_021556685.1 Rattus norvegicus | reverse complement strand
AATGAATAAATAAATAAATGATAGCAAGGTGAGTGGCCCCCAAGGAAGAACACCTGAGATTGCCTTCTAGTGTCCACTGCACCTTCACACATATGCGCGCGCGCGCGCACACACACACACACACACACACACACAGATGTGCATATGTGTGATTCCCCCTTCACATTTACCTTATCATTGGGACTGCATTTTTAAGACCCAGAAGAGCCACAGAAAACAGATGGTTAGATCGTCTCTCACATGGGGTGACATTATTTGGCATCCGGTGGGAAGCCCCGGCTGACCCTGGCCCCCTCTGTCGTCCGACCAGGCAAAGGTAGCCGCAGCGGATGAGAAGAAGTTCCAGCAGCAGATCCTGGCCCAGCAGAAGAAGGACTTGACAACTTTCTTAGAAAGTCAGAAGAAGCAGTACAAGATTTGTAAGGAGAAAATAAAAGAGGTAAGGGCGCCCCATCCTGCACTGCGGTCAGCTGTTGAATCTAGCAGTTCTGACTTCTCACTAGAGTTGTGGGAAGGCAGATTAAAGCAAAGGGCTGACACCCTGCATCCTGTTTGTCCTCCGGGGGCCTGGAGTTTGAAAAGGCAGAGTTCTGTGGTGCTCCATGATGCCGGTGCTGCCGAGCCAGGGGCCGTGGTCAGGATCTTTTTCTCCAGGCTGCTCTCCATTCCTCAGCCTGCTCTCTGCTCCTTAGCCAAAGATAGCTTTAGACCGTTTTGAAACCTGTGTGCTACCTCATCCTTTTAAAGTTCACCATGTTCCTACTGTTCTCAGAGGAGGTTGACATTCTAACGAGCCCACATGGCTGACCATGCTTCCCCTTTGAGTCTCCTCTCACCTCTGAGCCTTCCCTACCCCAGCCTACTCATGGCAGCTGCTCAGATGTGACAAGCCCCTGCCCCTGAAGCCTTTGCATGTGGCGTTTCTTTACCCCAAGCTCCATTCCTCACCCTTGTGAGAGTCAGGATCAATTATTGACATTTTACCTTAACCATTACTTCCCTGGGGAAGCCTTTTCCAACCACCCTGGCCAAGATACACATCTTCCATTTCATGAACGTAGAGTTTTTAACAGTCTTTCAAGGTCGGTACTTAGCCGCTTAAGAACCACAAAAGCAGAGAGCATGGCTGGCATTGCCCATGACCGTGTATGGTACATGAGTCTATTTGCTCCGTGGATAGATGATTCTGGAATGTCTGGTGAAGAGCGCAGAGGGACACAGTCTCCAGAGGAAGCATTCTTTCATCTGCAAACCTAGTTTTGTTCATTCTCCTCTTCCCAGGATTGACAGGGGGCTGACTCTCCTGGACTCCTGTACTCTTTCCTTCTCCTAAGGTTAGGACTCGGTATCTGTAGGCTTCCTAGGCCTATTAAGGTTTAAGAAAGTGCAGTCTTGGGCATGGCCCTAGCGAAGTCATCCTCTGAGCTCACGAGCTGATTGGGGATGACACAGGGCCTAGGGAGGAACCTGGGAGGGGGAGGGAGGGGGGAGCATCCACCCTTGCCCTGCCCAGGGAAGACACTGTGGCAGCAGCTGATCCACAGCAAGGATCTCTGGCTCTCTAAGTTCTGGGAACTAGAGAGTCAAGGGGAATGGACAGCCCAGTGAAGAAAAAGGTTTCCCAGCCTCGGGTTCGAGTGTCTTTCCTTTGTGATTGGCAGGGTATTTCTGAGTCTTGGAGATCACTTTGCTTTTTTTTTTTTTTTTTTCAATAGGAAACTTTGCAATTTCCCTCAACTCCAAATTCCTTCCCCTTTATGAACTCTGTATGCTATTTCCCCCTCTGAGGCCCATCCTGAGCATGGCTGCCATCTCGGGCACTTAAAACACCAAGATATTGAGGGTCGTCAGATACCTTTAGAAGATTCTCCACAAAACACCCATCCCCGAGTCCTGTCCCACTCCCAGCCCAGTCCCCCGAGTTAGCTTTGGGTCATTATGTTCAGAAAACAGACAGTTTGGACCTTTTCTTGAAGAAAAGCAGGCACAAAGCCCACTTGAGGTGGCCTCAGCCACTCACTGGTTAGGATGTGTTCAACGTGTATGTTCAGAAACCTCCAGAATTTCACCTGTGGGCCAATCCCAGGGCATTCATAATCCCGGCCTGGTTTTGGAGTGGCTCCTTATGGTCATATCTAAACCTAGACACAGATTCAAGGCTGACCCTGGGGGGACGTCATGGCATAAAGCGAAGATGCATGACCCAACCTCTCTGATTTACAAGCACCGACTGGCTACTGGTGAAGCTAATCTAAATAGTGGTGGTTTGCGGCAAACGTTAAGGAAAGCAGGTGGTTGCAGGTGTGTGAGCGATAGCAAACATGAGGCAAGCTGGTTTGTGTGAAGGAAGGTGAGTGAGCCCGCTGTGCTCTCTCAGACATACAGGTCCTGCCCCTGCTCTGCACACTGTAGCCAGCATCCAGTTTCCCATTAGGACACTCCCACACAGACTGTCCATTCCTAGACTGAGGGTCATTGGCAGTCTGGGGATGCAGCTCAT